>NW_015505307.1:556858-559295 GCF_001515645.1 Sinocyclocheilus grahami | reverse complement strand
AGCATTAGTTGGGAGAGATTTTTTTCTTTAAAAAAAAACTAATTGTAGGTATTGGTATAGCCAGATGTCATTCTGAATAATCGGCTATCGATATCGGTGGAGAAATTTAGTATCGGGCATCACAAATGTCTAGCACTCATTATGCTTTATTTGCAGTTTGCGTGTGAATTTGGACATGGGCAAAATGGTGTTCAGTTGGATGATCAAGAAAGACTCTAAAATCCCCGGGACGGTGGTTCGAGCCAGTACCATACCAGAGCAACTGGGCCGGATCTCTTATCTGCTCACAGACAAAACTGGTATGATTCAAGTGAACTGTAAATGCTTTTGTAAAATCTGCATTTTTGTTAACAAAGCAACAAAAGTTGGCAGATTTTGGTGGGATTTTCCATTGGGAACTTCCATTGTGTGATGTATACTACCAGTTAAAAGGTTTTGGGGTCCGTTTTTGGTTGTTTTTTTGTAATTAATATTTTTATTCATCAAGGATGTGTTAAATTGAACAAAAGTGACAGTAAAGACATTTCTAATGTTTCAGAGTTTTATATTTCAAATAAATGCTGTTCTTTTGGAACTTTTTTTATTCTTTAAAATAATCCTGAGAAAAGTATCACAGTTTCCACATAAATATAAGGCAGCACAGCTGTTTTCAACATTGATAATAATCAGAAATGTTTCTTGAGCAGCAAATCAACATATTAGAATGATTTCTGAAGATCATGTGACACTGAAGACTGGAGTAATGATGCTGAAAATTCAGCTTTACATCACAGATATAAATTACATTTTAAAACATATTCAAGTAGAAAATAATCATTTTAAATGGAAATAATATCTCATAATATGACTGTTTTTGCTGCATTTCTAATCAAAATAAATGCAGACTTCTTTCAAAAAAAAAAAAAAATCTTATCGACCCCAAACTTTTGAACGGTAGTGCATTTCAGAGTAAAGAAGAATATACAATGGGAAATGTTTAGTTGGATTGTGGAAAATTATTGGTTAATGTTGTTTTTCCCCATCCAAATGGCTATTGGGTGGGTGCATTTGCCAGTTAGCAACCACTTAGCAGCGCCCTAGCAACCATCAGAACACCTTAGCAACCAGATTGCAACAGAGCCAAGCACCACTCACATTTTCACCAGAAAAAATCTAGTTACCTTTATATAAGTGGAAGTTAATTGTAAAAATGAACATTTTTATGTGACTCAGGAGAAAATGTAAAAGGAAGTCATGGCTTTGACATAGGGGTGTGCGATATCACGATTTTTTATTTTGGATGATTAAAATGTCTCCATGGTCTGCTCTTGAAGACATATCGTAGTATCGTGCTACAGCGCACATTCTATCAGATGCAGTTCTGTCATCTCCGTCTCAATGTACTGTACAACACGTACATTCACAACACTGACAGGACACTGCACTTATTCGCATATAAGTGCAGGATGCGTGCCAGTATATTAGATGCATGCAGGTCTTAAAGCGACAGTACTAATAGTAGGCTACTAAACATGCTGCCGCTTGTCAATAAAGGGACAGTTCACCCAAAAATTTAAATTCTGTCATTATTTACACACTCTCATGTTGTCCCAAACCTGTATTCTCTTCTTGTGCTGAACAAAAAAATAAGATATTTTGAAGAATGTGGGTAACCAAACAGTTGCTGGTCCCCATTGACTTTGATAGTAGGAGAACAACTGGGGCGCCAGCAACTGTTTGGTTACCCACATTCTTCAAAATAACTTTTATGTTCAACAGAAGAAAGAAACTCATTCAGGTTTAAAACAACTTGAGAGTTAGTAAATAATGACAGAATTTTCATTTTTGGGTGAACTATCACTTTAATGTTAATAAAACAACAAAACACAGAGAAAAATCACTCACTGCTCTTGAATGAAGAACTCTAATACAGTTGCTTTAATAAGAATCAATTATTTATACAGTGAAGTGTATATAGTGTTTTATTTATTTGTTCATTCAGTTTCTTGAATGCTACTGCTAAATAACCTACTGTACCTGAAAAATAAAGCACTGTTTGTTTTATTTGTATATTATGTGTATTTGTAATGTGTGGTCTGCTCTTGAAGACATATCGTAGTATCGTGCTACAGCGCACATTCTATCAGATGCAGTTCTGTCGTCTCCGTCTCAATGTACTGTACAACACATACATTCACAACACTGACAGGACACTGCACTTATTCGCATATAAGTGCAGGATGCGTGCCAGTATATTAGATGCATGCAGGTCTTAAAGCGACAGTACTAATAGTAGGCTACTAAACATGCTGCCGCTTGTCAATAAAGGGACAGTTCACCCAAAAAGTTTAAATTCTGTCATTATTTACACACTCTCATGTTGTCCCAAACCTGTATTCTCTTCTTGTGCTAAACACAAAAAGAAGATATTTTGAAGAATGTGGGTAACCAAACAGTT
>NW_015505307.1:550080-556573 GCF_001515645.1 Sinocyclocheilus grahami | reverse complement strand
TTTAAATTCTGTCATTATTTACACACTCTCATGTTGTCCCAAACCTGTATTCTCTTCTTGTGCTGAACAAAAAAATAAGATATTTTGAAGAATGTGGGTAACCAAACAGTTGCTGGTCCCCATTGACTTTGATAGTAGGAGAACAACTGGGGCGCCAGCAACTGTTTGGTTACCCACATTCTTCAAAATAACTTTTATGTTCAACAGAAGAAAGAAACTCATTCAGGTTTAAAACAACTTGAGAGTTAGTAAATAATGACAGAATTTTCATTTTTGGGTGAACTATCACTTTAATGTTAATAAAACAACAAAACACAGAGAAAAATCACTCACTGCTCTTGAATGAAGAACTCTAATACAGTTGCTTTAATAAGAATCAATTATTTATACAGTGAAGTGTATATAGTGTTTTATTTATTTGTTCATTCAGTTTCTTGAATGCTACTGCTAAATAACCTACTGTACCTGAAAAATAAAGCACTGTTTGTTTTATTTGTATATTATGTGTATTTGTAATGTGTATCTTATTTTTTAATAACAATGATAAAATAATGACACAGATTTTTATCTTCACCCACTTTGGCCTAAATATCTGCCTTTTTTTTTAATTTATATTTTGTTACTTTGTAAGTAGTGCTGGGCGGTATACCAGTTCATACCGAATACTGGTGTTTATTTTTATGATATGAATTTTTAAAATACTGCAATACCGGTCGGTGTGTCACTTAAACGTTTGGAACGTGACACTGTTTGAAACGGGTCTCTTTTCACTGTTGCACTGTGGTGAGGGCACAGCTGTATGTGTTACTAAGCGTGAAAGTTCTGAAACTGAAGCTGTAGAACTAATAGAACGTGACGACACCGAAGAACTCATCCACAATATCCACACTGACCGCCACAAATATCCACCGCCCCCTGCCATCAGCTCCCGCGTCTCTCACACCCGAGCACGACTTTAGCACTAGATTTAGCAACTTTCAGACCCTTTTAGTGGCTTTTTCTGATAGAATATTCATACTGACAAACCTAGCGACTTTTTTGGATAAACCTTAGCTATGGTTCATTTGGAAGATTTCGCCAGTGCTGTCCCGCAAACGCGAGGTCTGACTTTCCCGGAGAAGTGTCGCCTCTCTCGGCGTCTGTTCTGTGCAGTGAGCGGCAGAGAAGCAGCGCTTTCAGTTAGACGCACCGCAGCCGACTCGTCAATAAAGGAGTGCAAAACAGCGTTTCCTAGCACCTGCCGCTTACTGATTGTTTGGAATTATAAATATGAGCATAGTTCGTCTGTTAATATCGCATTAACTTTTTTGGTTTGTTGTTTTTTTTGTTTGTTACTCAGACGCAGGCAGTGCGCTGCATGAGACAAAAGAGTAATCTAGCCAAAACAACCGCATAGCCGCTCTTTAGTGTAGATGCATGTTGATTTTATCAGACAATGTCGCGATTATAAATGAGAGTGACTCCTGGTTAACATGTATTAAAAGGGGTCGTGTTTAGTCACTATTTAGTGTGGTATTTTTTGACAATATTCAGTCATGACAGTAAAATAGGGCATTCTAAGTCAGTATACTGCAGTATTTCCTCTCTCAATCAGTAGAAAATATGGTTAACACCCGGTCATGCATGAAAAAAAAATACCGTCATGTATTTTTGTATCATGTACCGTCATGTGAAACCGGTATAATTTTGAAAAATACCGTGATATCAATTTTTGGTCATACCGCCCAGCACTACTTGTAAGGCTTTGTTTTTAAAATAGAGAAATGAGATTGGCTGTCCTGCTCAGACAACTTAAACATAGTAAAACCTGCCTGACAAAGAAGTGTGATAAAACCGTGAATCGTGATTTTCCTGTAAAAAATCGCGATATGATATTTTTGCCATATCGCCCACCCCTACTTTGACAATTTAATTTACATTGCTTAATGCAAAGGGCTTTTCTGAAAGAACCAAAGCAGAAATGAGAGCGTTATGATGGTGTGTTTGAGAGATGATAGCGTTGAAGTGTTTTTAAAAGTTTCTCCCAGAAGCTCACAGGTAGCTGAGGCTCTTACCATGGGGCGTAAACTTGTGTGCCGAGAGCGCAGACATGCCACTTATTACAGCCTTAAATCTGTAAGAGACGAGCTGAAGGTTCTCATCCTCACACACTTACCGCACAGAGTCAGTCAGTGCTACCCTTCAAATTTATGCATTTGACCGCCTGTAAAATTACAGCCTGTTTCCCACACGGACACTGATGTAGCTTGACCGAGCCAGTGAATTAAAGGGGGTCAGAGATCATCGTAATGTAAGGGGTAGACCAGCGACGCCTGACTGAAATACTCCCGAGAGGCTCTGTTTAAGAGCAGCTGACGCAAAAGGTGTTAGGAAATGAACCCGCGGCTCTTTGTCATTAACAAGCCATTAGTGTTAATATTGTTTAGTTTGATGTTTTTGGCTACATGAAGTGCATGTCGATCAGGGGGGGTTGGTAGAGGCTGATGTTTCCTTTAACAGATTTTTATTTTATTTTAGTGTTCGAAATTGAATACTAGTGTACTTCACACTGTACAGTATATATTGTATACTGCCTACTATAAAAAAAAAAAAGTTTTTTATAAACTTTAAAAAAAAAAAAAGATATTGCAATAATAGATTTTACAGCCAAAGTGGGTTGTGATGTATTGGTAAAAGATCTGGGCTGGTAACCGAAAGATTGTAGCTTTGAACCACACAAACGGTGTTGTTTTAGTATCATTGAGATACTGTTTTAAATTAAGTTTTTATTTTTATATTTGCAATTTTCATTAAAATGTGTTAAGGTTTTAGTCATTTTGTTGCTTGTTATTGTACCTAAATTAAAATGAGAAATGTTAAATAACTTTTACGATCTTAGTTTAAGTTTAAGGTCTTGTATTGTTTATTTTATTCCAGTTATTGTTTATTTAGCTTCAAGTAACAATTTTTTAAATGGTTTTAGTTAAAGCTGCAGTCCGTTACTGTTTTTGGTTAAAAATGATCCGAAATCAATATTTGAGCAAGTACACAACCAGCCAGTGTTCAAAACTATCGGCTTACTTTAGTCCAATTCACAACGGTTAGCTTATAATAATGTTTTCTGATTTGAGTGGTACGGGTAGGTTTTCGTGGGAAATTCGAGCGTGCCGCTGCGTCATTACGTCACGTCTGTAACCATAGAGAAGTTTTCCCGGCTACTAGGCTAACGCATGTGAGGATCCTGCAGGTGGCGGATCGTTTATAGCCTTTTCTCACAGCAGCCAGAATAATTAAGTGTATCATTTTGATGGCAGATTGTAATCCAGAAAGGACTACGTGTTTATGTGAATGAAATTAAATTATATTCCAGTTTTAAACGTGCTTCTGATTACAGATAGCCTGGGATTACACAAGATTTGTATTTTAAAGACAACCAGTTTGAAGGGGGCATAGTTTGCTTTTTGGGTTAAAAGAATTTCTTAATATGAAATTCGAATGGTATGACAATTAGAGATTAGAATGTACAAAAAATGAAATCTACACGCTAATGCACACTATACTAGTGTTGTCACGGTACCAAAATTTCAATATTCGGTACTAATACCAGTGAAAATCCACGGTTCTCGGTACCAATTTCGGTACTAAAGCAAAACACAAAAACATGCTAATTAAAAAATGTGACTACTTTCATTTAATCCAAGCTGTGTACATATTTAATTTTAAAGGGCTTTTAAAACCTTATAGAGTTATTCATATAGAATGAATAACCTTATAGAGCTTTTCTGACTGATATGACACAAACAATGTTAACCATTTGTACATTCTCTAACACGCATATTTTAGATTCACAATTCATTTAAAAGCCTCTGGTGTGTAAAAATAGTAAATGTCATCATATCCTCCTTTTTTTTCCAAACAAAAGTTATAGGAGCATTAAATAGTTAAAGAAACTTCATTCTAATGCTCATTATATTAGTGTTAGCCGTGCTTATGCTAACGATTAACTACTATAATAACAGTGATGTTCATTTCAATCTGACATTCAAATTAAATTATTGAATAATATTCATAACGGAAGCGGTGTTTCCCACAGATTTGTTCTCTATTTGTGGCAGCATATAAATGCAAATTAATTCTCTGCCCGCAGGAGGCGCTTGTAGAGCATGAGAGATCAGATAACGGCTGTAATCAAATAAGCGCTGAGCTCACAAACGCTGCTTTATCAGGCATTACAGGCAAGATGAAATTAAAATGGCATCCATTATTTTCTGAAGACATTATTTTCCTTCAGAAGTACAGTGATATAAAAACACTCGCACCGGGTTTCGACTTTGACACGTGCAGTGCTCATGTTTATTCAACGAAGACAAAGCCTTTTGAAAAAACTATTTATGGCGGTCAGTTTTGATATTGTGGCGGGCGCCACAAATAAATCAATGCATGGAAATGAAACTTACCTGCTTGAACTCTTTCATTTGATCCGGGTGTCTGTCTTTTAAAGTGTTTTGTTAGTTTGGTGTGTTTCCTCATTTTGAGGTCACCACGTCTCAGTGCTTTTATGAAGAGAGCGCACCTGCGCACCTTTCGGATAAAGCATCAAGAACCGTGTTGACCGGGTACTCGGTACCACCGGTACTTAAAAGAACCTGGTACTGTAACGTTTTCATTTTTTTAGTACCGACTTGGTACCGAAGTACCGGGTCTTTTGACAACACTACACTATGCTCATAGTCATGCAGTGCTGATGTTGTTAACATTAACAATTTGAGAATAAAGTATAACAATAATTAATTTGCACGGTTTGATGTGATATGAGCTAACCGATCGTTAGATTTAATCACCATTGGTAGCAAGATTTATTGTAATGCTTTTTTCCTCAGTTGGTCAGAACAAATGTGGCAGACTTGTTACTTGTTCAGATGGCAATATCCGGTGAAAATGCTTATTTGAGTCATAAATTCCAAGACGTAGGCTAGAATCTGTGATTGCGAAGTACAGTAAAATCCACACCGGTGCGGTGACTGACTGCCACACATACTCTTCAGAACATTAGATTCATCTGCGCTGGAGCCGTGCCAGAGTACAACCCACGCAAAGAAGATCATTCCACACACAGCTGCAATTGCAGGTTTTCAAACAGAGATGGCGACAAAGAGGCAAAACTTACAGACTGCAGTTTTATTTAGTTAACTATAAATACCCTGTTGTGACTTTGATCTAGATATTTGATCTAATTTTATTTGATAGGAACTGTGCCAGTAAATGTTACCAGTGTTATTTTGTATTATTTATATACTGTTATGTAATTTAATATTTAATTTTATATAATTAATTTAATATTTTGAATTAGCTTTTATTTTTATATTTTCATCTTAATTTTATTTTAGGTTTTAATAATTTAGTTTTGTCCTTTTGTCATTTTTATTATTTTTTTTAAATATTTTTGTGTAGCTTTTTTTTCAGATTTAGTCATTTTAGAACTTCAACTAAACTTATTTTATTTAGATGCCATGGCAACATTTCATGATGCCATGGCAACATCTAATTTTTATTATTTCAGCTTTATTTCAAATAGCAAAAACAATTTTTTTATAGTTTTAGTTAATAACAACAACACTTATTACTACTAGAACATCTGCTCAAATGATCACCTATACTTGAAATTATATAAGCAGGACTGTTTATTTAGGCAGGATGGGTCGGCCTCCTCTAATGTTAATGGTTTTCGCAGGAACCCTCACTCAGAATGAGATGGTGTTCAGACGACTCCATCTTGGAACGGTGGCGTACGGCATGGACTCGATGGATGAAGTGCAGAGTCACGTGTTCAGCGCTTACACTCAGGTATTCCCAGGATTCCCTGCATGGCAAACGGAGCACGGTTGTGTCCCAATTGATGTACAGCCACTTTTTGGGCAAAGTTTCAAAGTGAATGTAATTTCATTTTTTAAGGTACAATGATGCAGCATGCACCAACCATCTTCCAAAACTTGTAAAGAAAAGTACTTGTCTACAGAAGAAAATCTTTAAGGACTCCAATCATTTTCCCGTCAAAAGAAAAATAAATATAATTAAAAAATTTAAAATAAATATTGCAATAGTACTATTTCTCATTTTGGGTTTTATTTAAAACATTGTTATATATATATATATATATATATATATATATATATATATATATATATATATATATATATATATATAAGTGTGATCTTACCGCACTATTTCATCTCTGTCTGATCTGAAGCGGGCAGAATGCTGAGCTAACGATCCGTAGCTTCGCGTCCAGGGCCGCATTAAGACCGCACTGGGCCCTGGGGCTATGACTTACTGCAGGGCCCCCCATCACAATAATTATATATATATATATATATATGGTACAATTTATGCTTACAAAGTTTTTGCTCTAATGTCAAATTTATCATAAATATAGTATCTTATGCTTTGGTTTATGTCCATAAACTTAAAAAAAAAAAAAAAAAAACAGTCTTTTTTTTAATAAAGAATAAATTTT
>NW_015505307.1:543987-549864 GCF_001515645.1 Sinocyclocheilus grahami | reverse complement strand
CCATAAACTTAAAAAAAAAAAAAAAAAAACTGTCCTTTTTTAATAAAGAATACATTTTTTTGAAAGTCTAATGAAAAATAATAAATTTTAATCCATAATTTGAACCGAAAAATTGTGCATGGCGGTAACGACTCCAAGGTCGTGGGTTCGATTCCCGGGGAATGCATGAATGGATCAAATGTGTAGCTTGAATGCAGTGTAAAACATTTTGGATAAAAGCACCTGCCAAATGCATAAATGGAAATATATCATAACAATGACGTAGATTTATCCGTGATATATGATTTTGGTCATACCACCGACCTTTAATATGCGGATTGGGATGTGGCCCGTCACTGTATAACCATCCTGTTTAGAAAAGCCTTCACAAAGCACAATTGTTGAGCTTTTGTCCAGCCAACAGAGTGAAGTCCTTGTAAAATGAGTCCCTTTCACGTCTCACTGATGTGTTTTGTCCGTTTGACACCAGAGGTCACCGAGGCAGGAAACCGGGTTACAAGTACTCCGGACTCTCAATAGCTTTTATAGGAACTTACAAACTCTGTCATTAGCCCTCGGAAATGTGCACTCTATAAATAGTAGCTCCAGTGCTAAAGGTAATTGTTCATATATGTAACACATCTGGGAGCATTTATGAGTCCTTTTTCAGGATATTAGCATTATTAGCAATCAGAAACATGGATATTTTGATCAATTTGTCAACCTGAAGTGCTCATTTTTGCTTCAGATCTGGTCCTAGAGAGTCAGAATGGTGAGAATGCATCTTTATATGTGTGCTATGTATTGTCTTTACACTAAAAAAGTTTTGCGTATAAAGAAATCAGGTTTTTTTATTAATGTGTTTGAGATTCCTCATTTTGAAAAATGTAGCATTGCATATATATATTCTTTGTGGAGAAAGCAATCAGAGTGCTTAGTGAAAAAAAAAAGTTGACCCAAGAGAGTGGATGATTTGAGAGAAATCACTCTATTTACTCATTCGAATTCATTCTAAAGCATTCAAGTCATGTTAAATCTGATCTCCACAGCCTCCACATGACCTGCAGGCCTCTCGTGCACCGGGTGCCGCCAAAGTGAGGAAGACCATCAGCAGTCGAGTGCACGAGGCAGTGAAGGCCATTGCACTGGTGCACAACGTGACCCCAGTATATGAGTCCAATGGTGTCACGGATCAGGCAGAAGCTGAACAGCACTATGAAGACACCTGCAGGGTTTACCAGGCCTCCAGTCCAGATGAGGTACCACAGTCTTATTCATGATGATACTGGCCATTCAGTCAAAAAAAAAGAAAATATTTATTTGTGCGTGTGTGTATTTATATATATATATATTAATTAAAATATTTTAAAATAAAAAATATTTAAATTGTATCTTTTTCTGAATTCTTTGAAGAACCGAAAGTTTAAAAAAACTTCTATTCTTCAAAGAATTTGGAAAAAAATTACAGCGTTTATTTGAAATAGAAATCTTTTGTAATGTTATTAATGTCTTTACTGTCTTTTGATCAATTGAATGCAATTCAATTGATCAAAGTATTTTTAAATGGATTGAAAAAATAAAAAGCATTCATAAAACATGAGTTTTTAAATAACACATGTAAAGCATTTGAATTATTGAAAAACTTGAACAGCATTTATAAAACACGAGCAGAACAAATTGCTTTAAAAAATGTTTTAATTGTGTTAATAGTTGAAAAGCATTCTTATTTATGTGACGTGTTTTTCCAATGATTTACAAGCACGTCATTTTGTTAAATCATTTTTATGTAAATTACTGTATTAATGCATAAAAAATACATATGCATACATAGGTAAAACCTGAGCATTTAAATAACAAATACATGAACACGAATAATTTAAATACTTATTTAAATAGCAAAAATTCATGAACATTTGGATAATTAAAAAAACCTTAACATTTATAAAACATGAGCAGACAAATTTATTTTAAAATAAATATTCTTTTTTTTTGTCAGTGACAATTTACATGTTTTTTCCTGTGATTTACACAGATGTCAAAAATAAATATATTTAAATCTATAAAAAAATTAATATATTTTTTTAAAAAACCATTTAATTTACGTAAATACATGAACATATGAATAATTTAAATAAAGGTGACATATTATGTCCCTTTTTACAATATGTAATATTAGTCTCTGGTGTCCCCAGAATGTGTCTGTGAAGTTTCAGCTCAAAATACTTCACAGATCTTTTATTATGTAATTTTGAAAATGCCTATTTTGAGTGGAAGCAGAAACACGCTGTTTTTCGGGCCTGTGTCTTTAAATGCAAATGAGCTGCTGCTCCCCGCCCCCTTTTCCAGAATAGAGCTGCGCCATTACAGCTCGTATCTGCTAAAAACATCTGTTTTGGTTCTGATTATCATGTTTATCGCGCTGAAATCATGCGTTTTAAACCAACTGAAAGAAGAAAGTAATATACACCTAGGTTGCCTCGGGGTGAGTAAAACGCAGCCTAATTTTCATTTTTGGGTGAACTAACCCTTTAAGTCGCTGGGGTATATTTGTAGGTTTTGTGGTCCAGGGTCACAAATATCTTAAAATTAATTAAATGCATAAATAATATTTGTAATTAATATAATTTTTTTTAAATATAAAAGAAACAAGAGACATATATTTTACATATATATAAAAAATTTTCTATAATTTTGGATTATAAAATAGACCTAAAATTGAATTCACAAATTGAAAACATTCATAATATAGAAAATATTTTTACTGCCTGATTATTTAATTCAATATTTAATGAAATATTTTAGAATAAATAAATCTATTTAATAATTAAAAAATATTTTTAAATTAGTAGATCTGGATACACACAAAAAAATAGTTTGAACAAGATCTTCTCAAAATGCTTTAAAGTAGCATCCCTTTTTCTATACATAGCTTGGATAAGCCTCATTTGTTGGTTTGTAACAGCGAGGCCTGTTTTTTGGGCAGCAGTCCGCCCATCTGGATACTATGAGATATATTATTAGCAGCGAGTCAGGGAGGGCGTAAGAAATCGGGTTTTTTGATCTCTCTCTGTAACCCTTGGTCTGGAAGTTATTGGGCAATAACTTCTGCCTCACAGAAATACCCCCCTTCAGCGTCACACTAATGGATGGCATCTGCTTTGCCTTTATCTTCATATGATCCCAGAAGAAAACACGCTTATAATTGGTGGCCCATTGCATACTTGCATTTTCAGCTCCACACATCCCCCCCAAAAAAAAGTTGCAGGAAAGAGTCAAGATGTAAAACGTAATGGTTCTGTGTTTGATTTTGAGTTAGTTAGTTTTTTTTTTTTTTTTTAGTTTAAGTAATTTGCTTGGAGTGATAAGATGTCCAACTGATAAAAACTGCAAATTGCTTCCTGTTTGTTTCTGAAACTCAAATGCAGAATGGTTTCATATATTGTGATTTCTCCTTCGATCCGTCTCTGTTATGCACTAGGTGTCTCTGGTTCAGTGGACGGAGAGTGTCGGTCTGACACTGGTCGGTAGAGATCAGTCTTCAGTGCAGCTGAGGACACCTAGTGGACAAATACTGAACTTTACCATCCTGCAGGCTTTCCCCTTTACCTACGAGAGCAAACGCATGGGCATCATAGTGCGAGTAAGCATTGCATCCAGCAGTTTTGGATCATCTTGACACAGAAACACAAGTGTCCCTAAGCTCCATTAACTTAAAAAATGACCTGTCTGACATATAGAAGGATGACGTGTATTAAAAACGAAATAGAAGAATTTTCACTACTGTATTTATTGATAGATGTGTTTTGTGATATTTAATGGCTATACTAAAAAATGGTATCGGATTTACTTTTGTTTAGAATTTTCACCAAAAGTGCTAGTAAATTTCACACATACAGGTGCATCTCAATAAATTAGAATGTCGTGGAAAAGTTCATTTATTTCAGTAATTCAACTCAAATTGTGAAACTCGTGTATTAAATAAATTCAATGCACACAGACTGAAGTAGTTTAAGTCTTTGGTTCTTTTAATTGTGATGATTTTGGCTCACATTTAACAAAAACCCACCAATTCACTTTCTCAACAAATTAGAATATGGTGACATTCCAATCAGCTGATCAACTCAAAACACCTGCAAAGGTTTCCTGAGCCTTCAAAATGGTCTCTCAGTTTGGTTCACTAGGCTACACAATCATGGGGAAGACTGCTGATCTGACAGCTGTCCAGAAGACAATCATTGACACCCTTCACAAGGAGGGTAAGTCACAAACATTCATTGCCAAAGAAGCTGGCTGTTCACAGAGTGCTGTATCCAAGCATGTTAACAGAAAGTTGAGTGGAAGGAAAAAGTGGAAGAAAAAGATGCACAACCAACCGAGAGAACTCGCAGCCTTATGAGGATTGTCAAGCAAAATCGATTCAAGAATTTGAGTGAACTTCACAAGGAATGGACTGAGACTGGGGTCAAGTCATCAAGAGCCACCATACTAGTGTTGGGTCATTCTTGAACGATTCGTTCATTTTGAACGAATCTTTATTGTGACTCGGGAAGAACGCGTCGTCTCGGGGAGTGATTCGTTCAGTCGCGCATGCACAACATCCTATAGGTTCTGTACTGGAATTAGTCAAATAGTTCACCTGGTTCGAGTCTTCAGGTTTTTCCGAGTCATTCGTTCATCACGTGACAGCCCCATAAGCTTTAACCAATGCAGTCTGCACACTCACCAGACCTGAACCCATAGAGAATCTATGGGGTATTGTCAAGAGGAAAATGAGAAACAAGAGACCAAAAAATGCAGATGAGCTGAAGGCCATTGTCAAAGAAACCTGGGCTTCCATACCACCTCAGCAGTGCCACAAACTGATCACCTCCATGCCACGCCGAAGTGAGGCAGTAATTAAAGCAAAAGGAGCCCCTACCAAGGATTGAGTACATGTACAGTAAATGAACATACTTTCCAGAAGGCCAACAATTCGCTAAAAATGTTTTTTTTATTGGTCTTATGAAGTATTCTAATTTGTTGAGATAGTGAATTGGTGGGTTTTTGTTAAATGTGAGCCAAAATTATCACAATTAAAAGAACCAAAGACTTAAACTACTTCAGTCTGTGTGCATTGAATTTATTTAATACACGAGTTTCACAATTTGAGTTGAATTACTGAAATAAATGAACTTTTCCACGACATTCTAATTTATTGAGATGCACCTGTAGTTACAAAGAAACGGCAAGTAACAAACTGAATCTGAAATTTTGAAGTAGTTAGACTCGATTAATATTTTCTTGTGAAACATACACCTATAATATTTGCTTTATTTACTTCGAAAAATCATTTTTACAGTGTAGTTGAACTTTTTTTTTTCTAATTTTGGTATAATTACTTGCAGGCTGGCCTCATATTAATTGAGAAACTATGCATTTGTACTTCAAAAAAAAAATTTGTCAAACAACAGGACAATTATAGATTAATAATGGTGGATAAATGTAAATGTACAGTACTTTTACAGTAAATTTGTTTATGCATCCGGTATTATGAACTAACAATGAACAATACTTTTTTATAGCATTTATTAATCTTGGTTCATTTTAATTTCTACTAAAGCATTTGTAACATTTCAAGTTAATTAAATTAACAATTATGAACAAATGATGAAAAAAATTACTTAACAATGAACTATTATATTTTTAAGTTAACTTGCACAAATCAATTCTGTAAAAATAGTTAATAGTTATTCATTGTTAACTCATGATGTGCAATGCATTAACTAATGATAACAAATTAAACCTTGTTAAAAAAGTTACTAGCATAAGAAATTGACCAATCACCAACCTGACAACCCAAAAAAATACACTTTTTATATATATATATACACACACACATATACACACATATATATATAT
>NW_015505307.1:523703-543921 GCF_001515645.1 Sinocyclocheilus grahami | reverse complement strand
TAAAAATATTTATAAAAAATTAAATATAATATAATATATAATATTTATAAAAAATTAAATTATATGAATATAATATATAAAATGAAGATAATAAAATCATTATTAAATTATTACAAAAATACAAAATTGAATTGTATATTATTATTTTGAAAAAATATTCCAATTCAGTCTGGCAGTAGATCTGATTTACATGTCACCAACTGTGACACATTGAGAGCATTTCACAGACGGTTACAGCCACCAGGAAGTTAACGCTGGTTGACGGCTATTTGACTTCCAAATGACAAATAACTCAAGCTCACATCAGCAGAATAATTCACTTTTGTAAAGCCATCAGTCAATTAAAAGTGTAATCAAATTATTTGCATTCAAGGTTGACTGTCTCTGATAAAGACAGGGTGCATGTTTCATTACAGTCAATTGACAACCTTCATTTTTTGCATCAGTGATTCGATGAGGTGGATCCTTTTTAAGACAGACCAGGGGCCCGTTCTTCGTACGTCGCTAACTCAGTTAGCTGGATTTGATTGTTGATGATTTGGCCTGGTCTCGGATTGTTTGGTTCTTCGAAGCTCATCCCGGAGTTGCTGTCATAGCAACAGGTCCTTAAGCTTAGACCTCTTCGGGAGCAGGCTTATTTCATGTAAACAGGATTAGATGGCATCTTTTTAAGCAGAATTGATACTTAAAATCTGTCCACTACTGCTGCGACTTTATTACAAGAGTACCCTACTAATCCAGGGACAATAATTTAAAATAATAATCATTTAAAATTTATTTAAATATAATATAATAATGTTGTGTAGTCTTTAATACTATAGACACAGCCAGTTTTACCCACTGAAAGATTTATTCGTCATAAAATAATTACTTTATAATCGTATTCGAGTCTTACACATGCTATACAGATAATGTAGAGTCGTGCATTAATTTGAGTGCTGACAGCTATTATGGGAGTGGCTTGATGGAGCGCAGGAGATGCAGATAACATTATCTTGACCCTTAAGAAACTTTAATTAATGCTGTCACATAACAAATCTGTTCAAATATAAAGTTAATTGTTAATTACTACATTGAAATAAAAATGTAAAGCCTGTACAAATACTAGAAATGATGAATATAAATAATTGGGAATCATGTAAAAAAAATATATATAATAAAAATAGTGCACATTTCATTTTTCTATTATACCATTTATGTAGTTTTGTTCGCTTGGCTGTTTCCTTATAAAGGTTCAGAAATTTGTCAAGTTTTTCGTTAGGTGTTTTTTTTAATGATATGATGTCATTACGTTGCTGTCTCGCCGCCAGCCAATCGCTGCATTGCTGATCGTGGTTTCGAGTATCGATACAACTGCCCTTTTCGGGGAACACGAGAACGCGCAGTAATCCTAGACAACTTAATCCAGATATTTTAATCTAATACGCAAATTTGTTTGAAGAACCACATTAGCCAGAGATCAGTTATCAGGATTAGAAGATCTGGAATCTTTCAAATCATCTCAGATGTAATAAGCGACGTACGAAGAACGGGCCCCCGGGGTTCTTAAAGGGATGGTTCACCCAAAAATGAAAATCCTGTCATCGTTTACTCACCTACAAGTTATTCCGAACCTGCATGAGTTTATTTCTTCTGTTGAGCACCAAAAATATATTTTGAAGAATGTTGGTAGCCGAGCAGTTGACGGTAGCCATTGACTTCCATAGAATGGGAAAAGTCATGAGCAGCATGAAAAACAATGCTAAATGGAAATAATAATATGCAACAAACCACGTTATGGTCCATCATTAGAATTGCAAAATGTCTTTATTTGAAAGGGAGGAGAAAACACTTCATATATCTTTTGTTCTTGATGGTCACAGGCCGTAAATCCAGTCGAGCTGAAATCAAAATATTATGGTTGGTAATATATTATGCTTGGTAATATGACTATGCAAATAACATATTTGGCCAACGTGTCTGTTTTCTTTTCAGCCTATGTCTCATGAATAATTTTGCATTTTTGTCCTATACAGACCTTGTTCAGATTAATAAGTGGCATATTTTGTATAGTTTGTTTAGTGTAAAACATGGGTCCTGAGAACTGCTGGTATAGACGGTGACCTTTGGGTGTTTATAACTACAATATCCAGGTGCTGATCTATATTTAGTCCGATTAAGCGGTTACCTAGCAACCATCCATCGTCAACAGTAATTGTCAAAAAGAAATGTAACATGTTTTCCACAGGGAACACCCCCAAAATGAAAGTTACCCCGCCCACACGCACAGAGAAAGAGTTGTTTCTTCTCCCAGGCCCATGTTCCCACTCTCCGAGCTGAAGTGTGTAATTGTGTGTGAGCGGGTGGGCGGCGGTGACTCACCGCGTGTGTGAGTCACCAAGTGAGAGTGTGTTCCTGTCTGACTCGCGCACACATTGTTTGCTCTTTATCTCAAAACTGTACTCTGGCTTCACTCAACAGAGTGGCGTGTCGGTTTGAGGGGTCAGTGCAAGGGTGTGTGATTTGACTGCAGATGGAGAACTCTCTCATCTGACATGTCTGATAAAAAACAGCAGTTTAGAGATCAGAATTATATGCATTTTAGCTAAAAAGGGGACATAGCACAGTTTCTGCCAATCTCATGTTCATCTTGAGTACCTGTATATAGTAGTATTGCATCCTTCATATCTCCGAAGAGTCTTTAGTTTTATCAGATTTATAAAAGACAGATACAGCTTTACGCTTCTCTCTGAAAACAGCCGAATGAAGCACCCCCACAAAATGTTGTTTCTTCCCTTAAAGGGGTCATATGATGCGATTTCAAGTTTTCCTTTCTCTTTGGAGTGTTACAAGCTCTTGGTGCATAAAGAAGATCTGTAAAGTTGCAAAGACTAAATTATAAAAGTTAAGAGTCAACCATGCCTACCTAAAACGGCTCGTTCTAACACGCCCCCACATATCTACCTCACTATGTGGAAATATTAGCATAATGCCGCCCAAATGTGCACGCAAAGAAAGAAGGCGTGGTTTCAGGAAAAGCAGTAGTGTTGATGCAGCCATGTCAGGGAGACGCTGTGTGATTCACTATGAAAGCAAAAGCACTTTATTTGGCCTTCCGGAAGTAGATGCAATTAGGAATCATTGGTTAAGATTTATTACAACAGAACAGCACAATTCAGATGTTCGAATTTGTGCAACGCATTTTATGGACGACTAGGTTTTTTGAACCTAGAAGAGTACAAGGCTGGCTGTGCACAAAGGCTTTTTCTTAAAAAAATTAAATAATTAAAAAAAAGGGGTAAAAATTTTTTGACTGGTAGTATATGTATGTAGCCTATGTATCACACTCATAACACATCTTGTTTTGGATAAGAATAAAACGTCAGGTCCGACAATATCGTGTCTTTTTTTATTTAAATCTAGCTATATTCACATTGGCCCATGGAAACCTCTATGAACACACTTGACTTGACTTGGCTAAAAAATCGCGTGGGACGAAGTTACGTTTCATTAAAAAGTGTTTACGCATTCTACACTCTTGGCGCGCAAGCCGACGAGGAAGAAGTTGGGGTTATGCGATCTTTATATAGGCGGAGCAAAATATTTCATCGCTCCGTCTATAGAGCATTGTGATTGGATGTTTACGCTGTCAGTACAGGAGACAAACCAATGGGCCACTGGCTGCTCGCTGTCCCTGCGTGATGGTTTTCGGCAAAAAAACATTCTGTCGACCCCTTAAGTGCGTCGGCCCACCGGGAAAATGCCCGGTATGCCCGATTACCAATCCAGCCCTGCTCGCGGTTATGGTAAGGGCGTTACATTTCCGACTCGTGCTTGTGGTGTTCGGCCAATCACAATGCACTGGGTCAGCTGGCCAATCAGAGCAGACTGCGCTTGTCAAAGGAGGGGGCTTTGTTGAAAACTACGTGTTTGAGAGAGGTGGGGCATAGAGGACCTACAATAATGTACAATATTTGAAAAATAATGTGTTTTTTGAACATTAAAGCATGTCAACATATTCTGTTACACCAAATACACAAAATAATGGTCTTTAAAATAGCATCATATGACCCCTTTAAAGGAGGAACTGTATGCATTAAATATATATTCAATATATGCATTATATTTATAGACAAATTTCTGCATGTAAAAATGTATAAAAATAATCACAAACTCAAAAAAATAAAAATCTGATTATTTTAAATATTGACAGTCACAGTACTTATTTATTTGCTTGGAAATGGTTGTCTGTGTGCAACGTAATGGCCAATATATATGAGAAATGTCAAATCTTAAAGATATTCTTTATTTTTATAGTATTATTCCTATTGTATATTTTGTATGAAGTAATAGCAAATATAGTGAATAAGAAATCCTTGCATCTTTACCACCACTTTTAATGTACTGTTACGTCAGGTAAAATGAAGAAAAGAAATGTGTGTTACTTATGTCGTGTCTTAACATCGTTCACATGTGCAGGCTCGCTACGTCCAGGCCAAGCTGAGCGTTCACGATCGTTCGCTGAAGGTGGCCACAGTGATAGAGAGTCTGGAGATGGAGATGGAGCTCTTGTGTCTTACTGGAGTCGAGGACCAGCTTCAGGCCGATGTCAGACCCACTCTGGAGATACTGCGCAACGCTGGCATCAAAGTCAGTGTCGACACGCACAAACATGCACAGACAATGAGATTTGACTGTGGGCGGAGCTCCCCGGCACAATGCGCCAAAAATAGTAGCGTTTATCAAAATGTCTTAACATGCAATGCTTTTGCCAGTTGAAGCTGTTCAGGACAAAAACTCAAAATTAAAATGAAAAGATGGTATTTAGCAATGCTTTATAATGTCATGATTGATTTGGAACACTAAAATGTCTAAAAAACACAAATCTGGGGCGGTACCCTTTCAAAAGGTACTAATATGTGCCTTTAAGATACTATTATGTATCCTTTAGGATTTATTTTTATAGTATTATTCCTATTGTATATTTTGTATGAAGTAATAGCAAATATAGTGAATAAGAAATCCTTGCATCTTTACCACCACTTTTAATGTACTGTGTTACGTCAGGTAAAATGAAGAAAAGAAATGTGTTACTTATGTCGTGTCTTAACATCGTTCACATGTGCAGGCTCGCTACGTCCAGGCCAAGCTGAGCGTTCACGATCGTTCGCTGAAGGTGGCCACAGTGATAGAGAGTCTGGAGATGGAGATGGAGCTCTTGTGTCTTACTGGAGTCGAGGACCAGCTTCAGGCCGATGTCAGACCCACTCTGGAGATACTGCGCAACGCTGGCATCAAAGTCAGTGTCGACACGCACAAACATGCACAGACAATGAGATTTGACTGTGGGCGGAGCTCCCCGGCACAATGCGCCAAAAATAGTAGCGTTTATCAAAATGTCTTAACATGCAATGCTTTTGCCAGTTGAAGCTGTTCAGGACAAAAACTCAAAATTAAAATGAAAAGATGGTATTTAGCAATGCTTTATAATGTCATGATTGATTTGGAACACTAAAATGTCTAAAAAACACAAATCTGGGGCGGTACCCTTTCAAAAGGTACTAATATGTGCCTTTAAGATACTATTATGTATCCTTTAGGGGTAAATATGGTACTTTTTAGCTTTTTTACCTTAAGTTACCACCCCATTGACAGCTCGTAACATTTTTCCTAAAAGTGTATAGTCTGTACAGTGTAGGATTTCACTGTGCGCCTCTAAAATGAGTTGTTTGTTGACGTGTTAACACATGTGCTTGGGTACATCAATGTCAAGCCTAATTTAACTAAACCTGTTCTTTGTCCAGGTTTGGATGCTGACCGGGGACAAATTAGAGACTGCAACCTGCACAGCCAAAAACGCCCATCTAGTGACCCGCAATCAGGACATCCACGTGTTCAGGCCTGTAAGTCCTCTCTAGACTACATATTTCAACCATTATTTTTTAAATACGTCATATCTTATTCTTCTATAATGATTTATTTCCCCCTGAGGTTAAGTAACAAGGTTTCTTGCACCAGAAAAATATATCCCAGTTTCTCCCTGACCCGTAGAAACAGGCTCTAGGTCCTTAAACAAGCTCTAGGATCTGTGCAGGAAAAAATGAGCAACGCTTATTTTCGAGTTGCAAATCTTTCATTATGTTGTAGTAGATATTTTAACGGTGCCCTATTCTTTCTCAAGGTGCTTAATGTGAAAAGACTTGTATTTTTTTGGATGGCCTCTAGTAAAGGGTTTGGGTGTGCTTGTTATTTAGGTGCCATCAGACAAACAGTGTTTCAGGATGTCATTTCAGGAGAAAAAAATCTGTAAATGAGAGCCCATGAGCAACGATGGCAGTTGAGTAGTTGCCATTGAGATGAATGGGAATGCTAACCAATATTATAGACCTCCTTGACCAAAATGATCAGAGACATTATCGGTCAGAAATATATACTACTGTTCAAAGGTTTGGGGTGAGTAGGATTTATAATGTTTTAGAAAGAGGTCTTCTCACCAAGGGTGCATTTATTTTATCAAAAATACAGTAAAAAACTGTAATAATGTGAAATATTATTGCAATTTAAAATAACGGTTTTCTATTTGAATATATTTTAAAATGTAATTTATTCCTGTGATCAAAGCTGAATTTTCAGCATCATTACTCCAGTCTTCAGTGTCACATGATCCTTCAGAAATCATCCTAATATGCTGATTTGCTGCTAAAGAAACCTTTATATTAATGTTAACTATTATTATCAATGTTAAAAACAGTTGTGCTGCTTAATTTTTTTGTGGGAAGTGTGATACATTGTTTTTTTTTCAGGATTCTCAGCATTTATTTGAAAAATAAAACTTTTGTAACATTATAAATGTCTTTACTGTAAATTTTGATCAATTGAATGTGTCCTTGCTTAATAAAACTATAAACAGTAACTTTTGAACAGTAGTGTACTAGCTCAATAAATCTTGTCTCACACCCAAATGTCTCCAACACAAATAGACTCCAAAGCTTGATTGAGTTTAGTAGCCTTCATTGAACCAAACAGGGAAAGTAGCTTCCTGAAGCCTCCTTGTGCCCTTTCTCTGTGAAACCTGACTCTATGAGCTCTTGTGGAGTTCCCATGTGCCGTGCTGCCACAGAAAGAGGAAGGCTGAATCTTCCTCGCAGCAGCAGTTCCTGGAAACAGAAGACAATGGCTGGCACAACATGAAAACAGGCACCTCGTTCCCTGCAGATCGAAGCGGCATCTGGATTGACTTCCTCCTGGATACAAATGGCATCCAGATTGAGGTCTGGTGTATTTGAAATTGACAGATGAATTGCTTTGGTGCGAATGTCCACCGATTAGAAAACATCCTCTCTGTTGGCGAGGAGTTTTGGATGGATTTATGTGTCCAAAATTGGTTTTGGAATATTGTCTGTTTTTGCTCCGTTTCGTGAACGAAAATATTTCTAATAATGCCATAGCAAAACTGTTGTGTGTCTTTGAGCAACACACAGCGGTCTTTCGTTACTGAATGAATCAGCTGTTAGAACGAATCAAGTGAGTCAGTGATTCAATGACCCATTCATAATAACAGTCCCTTGCTTTGTTCTTGAATGAATCAGCTGTTTGAACAAATCGAGCGAGTTAATGATTCAATGACCCATTCATAAAGATAGTCACTTGTTTCGTTACCGAATGAATCAGCCATTTGAATGAATCTTGTGAGTCAATGATTCAGTGACCCATTCATAAAGACAGTCACTTGCTTAATTTCTGAATGAATCAGATGGTTGAATGAATCGAGTGAGTCAATGATTCAATGTCCCATTTGTAAAGACAGTCACTAGCTTTGTTTGTGAATGAATCAGGCGTTTGAACAAATCGAACGAGTTAATGATTCAATGACCCATTCATAACACCAGTCACTTGTTTTGTTACTGAATGAATCAGCTGTTTGAACGAATCTTGTGAGTCAATGATTCAGTGACCCGTTCATAAAGACAGTCACTTGCTTAATTTCTGAATGAATCAGATTTTTGAATGA
Organism: Sinocyclocheilus grahami; assembly: GCF_001515645.1. NCBI lineage: Eukaryota > Metazoa > Chordata > Actinopteri > Cypriniformes > Cyprinidae > Sinocyclocheilus > Sinocyclocheilus grahami. Next base: position 535,931 of record NW_015505307.1, on the reverse strand, counting down.
ATCAAGTGAGTCAATGATTCAATGTCCCATTTGTAAAGACGAGTCACTTCATTCTTGAATGAATCAGCCATTTGAACGAATCTAGTGTGTCAATGATTCAGTTACCCATTCATAAAGACAGTCACTTGCATAATTTCTGAATGAATCAAGTGAGTCAGTGATTCAATGACCAATTCATAAAGCCAGTAACTTTTTTTCATTCTTGAATGGATCAGCTGTTTGAACGAATCGGTTGAATGAATGACTGAATGACTCGCGCATTAAAGGAACACTCCACTATTTTTGAAAATGGGCTTATTTTCCAACTCCCCTAGAGTTAAGCAGTTGAGTTTTACCGTTTTCTAATCCATTCAGCCGATCTCCGGGGTTGGCGGTAGCACTTTTAGCTGTAGTTTAGCATAGATCATTGAATCTGATTAGACCGTTAGCATCTCGCTCAAAAATGACCAAAGAGTTTCTATATTTTTCCTATTTAAAACTTGACTCTTCTGTAGTTACATCGTGGACCAAGACCGATGGAAAATGAAAAGTTGCGATTTTCTAGGCCAATATGGCTAGGAACTATACTCTCATTCTGGCGTAATAATCAAGGAATTTTGCTGCCGTACCATGGGTGCAGCAGGCGCAATGATATTACACAGCGCTGACCGCCGGACGCTCCTTCGTCGAATCAGCTGGCCTCCACTCACTCAGCCTGCCGGCCGTTCCTCACTCTAGGCAGCCGCCGCTCACTCTAGCCCGCCGTGTGGGGACGCTGTGTTTCGTTGTGAAAGCAAAACTACTTTGTTTGGCCTTCCAAAAGAGGACACGACTGGGGGGTAACATTTCTGTCACACGCTTAAGAAATTCGGCCAATCACAACGCACTGGATAGCTGGCCAATCAGAGCACACCTCGCTTTTCAGACCGATGAGCTTTGTAAAAATCGACGCGTTTCAGAAAAGCGGGGCATAGAGGAGAAACAATAATGTACAGTATGTGGAAAATAATGTGTTTTTTTAACCTTACACCGCATAAACACATTTCATTACACTAAATACACAAAATAATGTTCTTTTTAGCAACATCATATGACCCCTTTAAATAGGAAAAATATAGAAACTCTTTGGTCATTTTTGAGCGAGATGCTAACGGTCTAATCAGATTCAATGATCTATGCTAAGCTACAGCTAAAAGTGCTACCAGAGATTGGCTGAATGGATTCAAAAACTGTAAAACTCAACTGTTTAACTCTAAGGGAGTTGGAAAATGAGCCTATTTTCAAAAATAGTGGAGTGTTCCTTTAAGGCTATTTTGGTTTCATATTTAGAGTATAATTAATTTTTTTTTATATATATATATATAATTTCATATTTCAATTTTAATTAAAGAACATTAATGCCCATTTATTGTCATTGTTTATGCAATGTTGAATCAAAATATTTCTTTATAAAGCTAGTATTTGTAATGTCTATTCAATGCTTTTCCCATCTAACACAATAATAGCTTTAAATGATCTTTGAGGTGATGCAAGGCTGAATTTTCAGCAGCTTTTTTTCTTCAGCGTCACGTGATACTTCAGAAATCATTCTCATATGCTGAATATATGCTGCTTAGGAAACATCTTATTGGTTTTGGTTCATGTTCTAAGAAAATTATAAAGGAATAGTTCATCTGAAAATCATTTACTCACCTCTTTGTCTTCCCAAACGTGTATGGTGTTTCTCGTATGGAAAAGAACAGCGTGAACATTCTTACTAACATCTCCTTTAGTGGTTCACAGCGGAAAGTAAGTCATATAGGTTTGAATACAACATAGGGGTGAGTTTGTTTTAAACCTTTTAATCTAACGTCTTGAGCAAGCAATATCTGCCCAAAGCCATCTGTAAATACAAAAACAACAGTTAGTTATAGTGAACTTCCTGTGTGAAACTTGCAGACAGCAGGCGAAGTAAACCTCACAGTTTAGACGGTTGAGCAGATCGCTAGTTGAATCTGGCACGGTCTGCCACGCAACTGACAGCTGAAGTTAATATCTCAGTCTGGGGATCTTGCTGCGGTTCACCGCTAGTGTTTCTGAGATCATTATCCGAGTGGCTGCTCGTGTGTTTTTGTGAGCAAAAACAGTCCTGACAGTGAACACTCCGATGGGTTGCAGGTAACCACTCGAAGCGAAGCCCACCTTGAGCTCAACGCCTTCAGGAGGAAACACGACTGCGCGCTGGTGATATCGGGAGACTCTCTGGAGGTAACGTGAGCCTGCATGTACGCATTCGATTCGAACAAACCCCTAACACTTTTACCAACTCAAGCCGCATTGTTTGTGTAACAGACATTAATAACACATCAAATCATGCAACTTCTGCTGTTACTTTGTGATCAGACTTATCTACCGGACGATAAAATCTCGAGACAATAATATAGAGTCTCTAGACTCGGGCCACCCTAGCAACTTCCTTGAAACCACCCAGCAACAACATACACTAACGTTCAAAAGTTTGGATTACTTTAATGTCTTTGAAAGAAGGAAATGTTTACCCAGGCTGCATTTATTTGATCAAATGTACAGTAAAAACAGTAATATTGTAAAATATTATTACAATTTAAAATAACTTTTTTATTTGAATATATTTTAAATTGTAATTTATTCCTGTGATGCAAAGCTGAATTTTCAGCATCATTACTCCAGTCTTCAGTGTCACATGATCCTTCAGAAATCATTCTAATATGCTGATTTGCTGCTCAAGAATCAATTTAGCTCAAGTATCCATTTTGAAAACAGTTATGCTGCTTATACATTTTTTTGTTTTCATTTTTTTCAAGATTCTTTGATGAATAGAAAATTCAAAAGAACAGCATTTATTTGAGAAAGAAATGTTTTGTAACATTTTATAGTCTTTACTGTCACATTTGATCAATTTAATGCATCCTTGCTGAATAAAAATATTAATTTCTTATATTAAAAAATTGTACTAATCCCAAACTTTTCAAATTTAATGTATTAGCGCATTAATACCCTGAATACCTTAGCAACTGCATAGCAACCCCCCTAGCAACCACTCCAAATACACTAGCATCATGGAAGACAGTTTTGCATTGGCCGGAACCACTCAGTTTTTTTTTTTTTTTTTTTTTTTTTTTTTTTCAGAAAATGAAAAAAAAAATGTTTATATGAACCTCAATCAGAGTACTGATAAATCTGTAGATATTAGTATAAAATATGATTGTTATAATGAGGTTAAAATTTGATTAATTTGCCTCATGTGTGTAATTTGTGTGTGATAGCCTCTTTTTTCTGTTTTTTTTTATTTATTTACTTTTTTTTTTTTTAAGATGTCTCATGATGTTTGCATTTTCAGTAAATGACCAGTTTGATCAATAGTTTGTTTCAGGTTTCATTTATGGAGGTTTTGTGCCTTTAGTATTGATTTGTCTGTCTGCTGTCTCTGTTCTCAGTCCTGCTGTTGTTGTTGCAGGTCTGTCTGAAGTATTATGAGTATGAGTTTATGGAGTTGGCGTGTCAGTGTCCGGCCATCGTGTGCTGCCGCTGCGCTCCCACACAGAAAGCTCAGATCGTTCGTCTGCTGCAGGAACGCACCGGCAAACTCACCTGTGCCGTGGGTGAGTACACGCAACTTCCTCTCAGCCCTCTGCACTTCCTGTGCCATTAAAAGACTTAATGGTAACAATAACGTTTCATTTGTTAACATTAGTTAACTACATTAGTTAATAATAATTCTTCAGCATTTTTCAATAATGAAATAATTTCAGCATTCACTAATACATTATTAAAAATCAAAAGATATATATGTTAATATTATTTAATGGACCTGAGCTAACACAAACTAACAATGAGCGGTTGTATTTTTATTTTATTTTATTTTAATAAATACAGTAACAAATGTCTTGCTCATTATTATTTAATGCTAGTTAATGCATTAACTAATGTTAACTAATAGGACCTTATTGTGAAGTGTTACCCACTTAATTATTGCAGTCTTTGTTTTTTATTATTTTTTTATTTTATTTTAACTTCTAAGTATTTTTATTCATGGGCATGGATCAACACAGATTTCATTACATTAATTTATTAATATTATTTATCTGTATTAATAAATATAATAGGGATGGACTGATATAGACATTTAAAGCTATAATTTAGAATATGAACTGCTTAAAATTAAATTAGGCATAAAAACATTGTACCTTGAAAAAACTAAGCAATAATATTAGCCAATAACACTATAGTTATCAATATTTAAAGTTGATATTATCACAGGGTTATTATCATTATCTAAAACCATAAAAAAAATACTTATAAAATAAACTATACTAATGAAAATTAAATAAAATATTAAAACAACTTAAACTTATTTCATGTTAGCTAGTTGTCAAAGCAACTTTTCTCATTTTTGTTACTAAATAAACTAAAACTAGTAAATAAAAATTAATACATACTATATAGACATTAAACTCTTTCCGTCTTTTAGAAGGAAACGCTTCCCCGCCAAAGACGAGTTTTTATGGCTTTTCGTTTTTTCACTGTTGTACACTCGGGGCGCTATTACGCATCTTCTGAACGAGTACAAAACTTCCCGAACAAAAACACACGTGAACAGGACGGAGAAACGAGCGATCTCTTATGTAAACAGATGCATATGAAAAATAATGCGATCATCAGCAATAGACAGCATATAAATGAAAACTGCATAATGTTACGGAGTAAAATGTTGATCCAGGAAGTGGTATATGTCTGTGCAAGCTTTGGAGGTGTTGATGGAATCGATTTACTGGATTTATGCTTTGACAATCGTATTCTCCAGATGTAGTTTTTGATAAAAATGGGGTTTTCTCACCTTTTTGCTCAAAATTATGCATTTTTATGAAATCTTACCTATATTCAAGTGTTGATAAAAAAAAGAATGCTTTAAGCTAGGATAAAACAGGTTTTTTTGTTTAAAAGTAGAGGCTCTGTTTTGTTTTTTTTTGGTGTATTGCATATTCAAATATTCATACAGCAAATATACTGGAGGCCATCAAATTTTTGTGAAATTCATCAAAGTCGCTGGTGGTGGCTGGCAACTTTTTTCAAAAATGCAGGCGGGGGAAAAGTTAAAAAGCTAAATTTTTAAAACTTTTACTAAAATTAAAATATAAAAATAAATTACATTTATGCTTTTTAATTTATTGAATATTTTTATTCAAAATATTAACTAAAGCTATGATAATATATCAATGATACTAATATGACCGTGCCTTTTCATAAGGTCTCGATCTGGGTCACGGCACCAGCTGTCTCTGACTCATCACTGGCTGTTTTCTCTTTCTCAGGGGATGGAGGAAATGATGTCAGTATGATCCAGGAAGCAGACTGTGGCGTGGGAGTGGAGGGCAAAGTAAGAGCTACCACTTCCCAGAGCAGCAGTCCTGTCAAACACACTTTCGCCTGCTTCCGGAGGCTTCCGTCCATCTGCGCTCGCTGCATCAAACACACATGCAGCACAGAGATTCTCACATTTTTTACGTTACATGACACTGAAAGCTCAGCGGTGTTCTCATGTAAAATCACTTCACACATTTACACGCCACAACTTCCCACGACTGATCTACAGCGTGTGATAGTCAACATAAAATCTAAATTCACTCTAGTTATTTTCTAAAAACAAGCTCCTGGAATTTATCAATGTTATTTTAAACAATGCAATGTTTGTTTGTTTTTATAATCTTTCTTCAAATAGTAATAACTTTCTCAGCCTCTGAAACAACTTTAATTGGTAATCATTATTTAAATTAATTTCATTTAAGCAGTAAGGTAGATGAGGCCACACTATATTGAGTGCACTAGCATTCAACAACTGACTGGTTTATCTAGTTTATTAATTAGTTTTTCATAGCTGTATTGACTAATTAAGACCTGAACCATCTGTTTTAATATCAGAAATAATATTGTGTTCAACTAGTTTATCTACAGCTTTTTTCTTATTAATTTATATTTATATTTTATTTTATTTAGTTGTTTTTATATAAATAGTTCAGCTAGAGATATATTAGTTTTTTATATGCCTAGCTGTATCAACCAATGATTATGTTTATATAGATATATATAGATGTATATTTTAGTGGTTTATTTTTAGTGATTCTTTAATTATAATAGCTAATAATTTTTCATATTCCTAGCTGATTAATCAAGACAGGAGCCATCCGTCTTAATATCAGAAATATTAATGTGTTCTTCATAAACCTATAGTTTTTCATAAACCTAGCTGTATTGATTTTTTTTGTTTTTTATATTATTTTTTAATTTTTAATTTGCATTTTTAGAAGCAATTTAGTCATAATAGTTAATAGTTTTTCATATTCCTAGCTGTTCTGATTAATCAAGAACCATTCATCTCAATATCAGATATATTAATGTGTTCAACTAATTGATCTGCCATTTTTTATTATTTTTATTTATTTTATCTAGATTTTATTTTATATAAATATTTCAGCTAGGGATAATTTGTCATTAACCTAGCTGTATTGAATAATCATTTTATTTTTTAATGGTGATTCTTTAATTATAACACTTAATAGTTTTTCATATTTCGAGCTATTTTGATCAATCAAGACCAGAACCATCCATCTTAATAGCAGAAATATTCATGTGTTTAGCTAATTCATCTGCAGTTTTTTATTATTTGTTTACATTTTTATTTTATCTAGTTTTTATTATATTTTATATAAATAGTTTTTCATATACTTAGCTGTATTGACTAACAATTATTTATTTGCATTTGTATAATTTATTATAATTTTATGTTTTAATTATTTTATTATAAATAGGAATATATTACTTTTTAATTTACCTAGCTATATTGACCAAAGATTTCAAAACAAGTAAGAAACTTCAGTGACTCTACATTGTTTATTTCAGGATGGTCTGACTTCAGGAAACCCACCCTGAGGTCGACGTCCAGTTTAGAAACACATTTTACATGTCAGACGTTTTATGAGTCTAAATGTACCTAAAATACTACAAAGCCAAGCTTGACCCAGTTGTGGTGGGCCAAGCGAGGTTTCCAGATCATCAAAATGAGACGTTATGGGACGGTTAATTGATATTGAGTCATTCATGACTAACACAGCTTAAGCCTTGATTGACTTGACGTGGTTACGTGGGGCGTTGTTTTTGCTTCTCTCAGTCACTGCTGAACTTCCCAGTGATCCGAAGATGTTTAATATAGGCCGGCTTAATCTAGAAACATTGCTCGTGGTCCAGAAGACATCCATTTGTTTATTTCTCTGTGTGTGCAGGAAGGGAAGCAGGCGTCTCTGGCTGCAGATTTCTCCATCACTCAGTTTAAGCACTTGGGCAGACTGCTCATGGTCCACGGCAGAAACAGCTACAAGCGCTCCGCCGCGCTCAGCCAGTTTGTCATCCACCGGAGTCTCTGCATCAGCACCATGCAGGTAGTGTCTGCTGCAGTAATTAGCCACGGCTAGCCCATCAATCACAGCAGCCGCACATAAACACAGTGCAGCGATGAGCGCTTCATGTTTTAAAAAAAGAACGACATGTTTCAGGCAAAACTGTACTGCATTTACCCCAGTATAACACATTCATGTTAGTATATTGCTGCACTCTATTATATATTCATTTGCTGCAGGTGTTTTGATGCTTGTGAATAAACTTAAATATTATATATAGATTTACTGTAATAACACTAACAAAAAAAAACCAAGCTATCATGGTAATATTACTTTTTTTAACACACCATAGTGTTACTATAGCATTGGAATGATTTCTGCACACGATATTAGTGTATTACCATAGTTTTTTGGATTTATTCCACTGTGTGCAGTGGTAATTCCATGTTTTGTGTGTGTGTGTGTGTGTGTGTGTGTGTGTACGTGTACTGGTTTATATATCCTGGTGGGGACTTAAACCTGACTACACACAGACTCATGGGGACTCGTGTCACGGTGGGGACCTAAATTGTGGTCCCCACGGGTACAAAAGCTTATAAATCATACAGAATTAAGTTTTTTGAAAATCTAAAAATGCAGAAAGATTCCTGGTGTAGGGCAATAGAATATACGGTCTGTACAGTATAAAAACCATTACGCCTATGGAGAGTCCCCTCAAGGATAGCTGACCAGACGTGTGTGTGTGTGTGTTTGGAGTCAGTAATTTTTTTTCTTTTTCTCTTTTTTTTTAAAGTAATGAATGCTTTTATTCAGCAAGGATGTGTTAAATTGATAAAAATGTATAAGAAAGACTTACATTGTTAGAAAAGATTTCTATTTTAAATAAACGCTGTTCTTTTTAACTTTATTCATCAAATAATCTTGAAAAAGAAAGAATCACAAATTCCCAAAAAATATTGTAAATGCTAATAATATTTCAATCATGACCACTCTTTGAAGATTTTAGCATGGTGATGGATATGACACTGTTAATGTTTTTGGTCTTGGCGGAACAGATCTGCTACACTGCTGCTGCTGTTGGTTATTGCTGTAATTGTAGATATTGCTGCTGCTGCAAGCAAGTACAGGAACTTGCTACTGCCAATGCATATGGCGATATGGTGCCATGAGTATTTAAGACATACTGCTGCTGCACAAATAGCATATAAAATAACCCCGTAGCAGATCTATACAGGTGGAGCTGGGGAAAGTGGAGGGTTTCAGAGAAACTCTGAAAGCGCGCTGCAGGAATCTCAAGTGAATGCTAGCCAGTCATATAAATGCAAGGCATTGGCTTCATATGCAGCATGAACCAAACAGCTGTGCCAAGTCGTTTAACTCTGAATATCATCGGTTACGTTAACACCCCATCAGAATGCGCCATCTAGAGTTTCATGACTGAACTATATATTTTACAATATTACTGTTTTTTCTGTATTTTTGGTCAAATAAATGCAGCCATGATGAACAGAAGAGACTTCTGTAAAACACATTAAAAATTTTTACTGATTCCTTTTGAACAGCAGTGTATATATGTGTGTGTGTGTATATATATATATATATATATATATATCAAAGTTCCAGAGTATTGCCATCTAATGGATGATTGATTTTACCACTGAATATAGCATGGCTTTGGTTGCCTGCTGTCTGACGTTTCTGCTGATGTTTCCACAGGCCGTGTTCTCTTCTGTCTTCTACTTTGCATCTGTTCCACTTTATCAAGGCTTCCTCATTATCGGGTGAGTGTGTGAGTGCTGATGACTCATTTGCACTCGCTGAAATCTCGCTGGCATTTTAGACAGCTCTGACATTTAAGGATCGCAGAGGGTTTTGTTCCATCTAGATGTATGGCCACTGAGCTCGAAGAAGAGCTCCAGAGACATCTGACGGACATCAAAAGACTCTTTGTGATGTCTGAAGCGAACAAGGGGTTAAAGCTGGCAGGCTTAGATCTGGTCTAATTCAGGGAAAATGATGAAACACTCCACCAAGACAGTGAGAGGAAAAACGTGAAACGTCATCCACACGAGTACAGATGTCAATCTAGATCGATCACTTTGACTTTTTCTGCATATGACATATATGTGGGTAACTTGTACAAGTCAGCAAAATGTCTAAAACTTTACTACATTTGGTGCATTTGACTTTTATTCACTGATAAATGTCAGAGCTAAATGATGTTTTCAGTTAATGCTCTTTGGAACTTTCTATTCATCAAAGAATCCTGAAAAAAAAAATATATATATATATATATATATATATATGTACAAGCAGCACAACTGTTTTCAACATTGATGATAACAAGAAATGTTTACATTATTTTAAAACATAATTACATAATTTATAATAATCGTATTTAAACTGTAATTCAGTAATTACATCATTTGAAATGTTATTGTAAATTGTAATATTTTACATTATTACTGTATTTTTGATATTGATTTGATTTTGATATTGCATAAATGCAGCCTATATTATATTATATGTGACCCTGGAGCACAAAAGCAGTCTTAAGTCGCTGGGGTATATTTTTAGCAATAACCAAAAAAACATTGTATGGGTCAAAATTATCGATCTTTCTTTTATGCCAAAAATCATTAGGATATTAAGTAAAGATCATGTTCCATGAAGATATTTTGTAAATTACCTCCCGTAAATATATCAAAACTTAATTTTTGATTAGTAATATGCATTGCTAAGAACTTAATTTGGACAACTTTAAAGATGATTCTCTCAATATTTAGATTTTTTTGCACCCTCAGATTCCAGATTTTCAAATAGTTGTATCTCAGCCAAATATTGTCCTTTCCTAACAAACCATACATCAATGAAAATATTATTTATTCAGCTTTCAGATCATGTATCAATCTCAATTTTAAAAAATCAACCCTTATGACTGGATTTGTGGTCCAAGGTCACATATTATCTTTATTTTTTTCCTCACAGATACTCCACTATCTACACCATGTTCCCAGTTTTCTCTCTGGTTTTGGATAAAGATGTCAAGTCTGAGGTGGCCATGTTATATCCTGAACTTTACAAAGATCTTCTAAAGGTATTTTTGACCCTGTCAGTCTCAAATTAATAACCTAAGACCATTTAGTTAATGTATCTTGCTTTTAAATATTAACAATTTTCTTTTTTTTTTTCAGGGACGACCTCTCTCATTCAAAACCTTCTTAATATGGGTCTTGATCAGTATCTACCAAGGTAAGCAAATTCTCTGGTTATTTTACCCTATGGTCCGCAACAAGCTTCACTCAATGAGCAATAGTGTGGAAATTGAGAAGAGCAGTTATGTCTAGCGTAACTGTGATTGTAACGTTCATTCAGAGGCTTGTTAAGAAAACGGCAGCACTGTGCGAATATGAATGTTGTTTCATCCAAACAAACCCACGCACATGGTTTCGCTCGCCCGCGCTGAATAGTTTATTTGTGTCTGGCTATAATAGCCCAGTAACACAAGGAGCTTTTCCACGATTGCTGTGGATTGCTCCTCCCGCTGTCTTTGTGTGTAAATCTTTCAGCGTCACACCGCTGGTTCAGAAGGTGATTGTGTTTGCATTAGACTGCGTTGGGTATTTCCTCACTTCTTTGAGAGCTTGCTTTCAGAAGAGACGTCCTATATCCCTCATTACTCATCTGCTTTCACCCAAACGCAGGTTATTCTGCTCTTTGTGTTTTGGCTTCGGTTCCTATAGCATGCTTGCATTTGTGCTTTAAATAGAGCTGGAATTTCATTTGCGTTCGAGCTCAGAGGTCACAATAACACTTCAGGACAGGAAACGCTCAAAAAAAAAAAAAAAAAAAGCTAAATCCATGAAAATGTTCTTCCTTTTCCTGAGATGGCAGATAGGACAATCTCAGGGAATTTCTGTGCTCTCATAAAGTGAATCCTCCGTTCTGAGACGAATGTTTTCTTTTCATCTTGACCTCTATCATATATCTGCAGCTAAAAATGAATGGACAAAAGTTCTTTATTTAACTTGAAAGAATGAACTTCTCAATCCTTTACTCCAATAATAACCTGCACACGTAAATCGAAGTATAATAATATATATAATAATTGTACAAATCCATTGTATATAGTATATCAGAAATTGCATATTTCAAATTTAGTTAAGCTGTCGAGTATGTTGTGAAATTTACTGAATCATTTGTTAAAAATGCACTTCTAAATATGCATATTTATTATAGGTGTAATTAAATATGTATATTTATTTTTTGTTGGATTTAGGCATGTGTTAAGCAGTGTATATATATATATATATATATATATATATATATAGTTTTAGTAATATATTTTATAATATAATAAAAAAAAATTCTGTATATAATTTCTAAATTTTATAATATATTTTATTATATATTATATATATTATTGCAAATAAAATGTAATATAGTTCTTCATCTGAGGATTAATACAATTTAAGCTCACAGGTTCTCTGTTTTTTCTCTCTCATGAATGCCCTCGGCTCTTTGTGAGTAATTTTTATCAAATGTTAAATTTGTAAATAATTACAAATATATTTTGTATTCTAAAAATTTTTTATTTTTTAAGATAAAATATAGTTATATACAAAATAATATTTTAAAAATGTATTTTTTAATTTGTTTAACAGTTTTCTAGTTCTATTAAAGTAGTAGTGTTTAGTGAAAATTGATCTGACCACTTGTTTAGTTGTGTAGACAATATTTTTTCTGCTCATCTCAAAAAATGTTTTGCCCCAGAAATTCCTCTTTATGAGAGCTTTTATATATGTGTGTGTGTGTGTATATATATATATATATATATATA
>NW_015505307.1:508274-523531 GCF_001515645.1 Sinocyclocheilus grahami | reverse complement strand
TATATATATATATATATATACATAAAATAATACACTTTTCTATGTAAATAATTACATTTATAATAATATTTTTTTTTATAATAAAGTTTTTTTTTTCCCCCATGGACACCATAGGCCTACATTTGATCATTTCACACTTCATGCCATCACCAGAAGCCTTTTACTGAGCAAATATGTTTTATGGCATGCCAGCACACTGCTGCAGGTCTCTTCTTCATCTTCAGAGATGCTGGTGGTGATATCTGTGTGTTGGTGTGACGTCTCTTCAGGTAGCATCATCATGTACGGGGCTCTGCTGCTGTTCGAGTCGGAGTTTGTGCACATCGTGGCGATCTCGTTCACGTCTCTGATCCTGACGGAGCTGCTGATGGTGGCGCTGACCGTGCAGACGTGGCACTGGCTGATGATCGTAGCCGAACTCCTCAGTCTGGCCTGCTACATCGCATCCCTCGTCTTCCTACATGAGTTCATCGGTCAGTATGCATTATAGACACACGGCTCCCAAATTACATGGAGATTATTTATTTATTTTTATTAAAAGATTTTAGTAATGTTATATTTATAAGGTAAAGATTATATTAATTTATTTATTTTTATTAAAAGATTTTAGTAACGTTATGTTTATAACGTAAAGATTATATTAATTATTTTTTTATTAAAAGATTTTAGTAATGTTATATTTATAAGGTAAAGATTATATTAATTTATTTATTTTTATTAAAAGATTTTAGTAATGTTATATTTATAAGGTAAAGATTATATTAATTAAGTAATTTATATATTTATTTATTTTTAATAAAAGATTTTAGTAATGTTACATTTATAAGGTAAAGATTATATTAATTAATTTATTTATTTATTTATTTTTATTAAGATTTTAGTAATGGTATATTTATAAGGTAAAGATTATATTAATTTATTTATTTATTTAATTTTATTTTTTTATTAAAAGATTTTAGTAATGTTACATTTATAAGGTAAAGATTATATTAATTAATTAATTTATATTAAAAGGTTTTAGTAATGTTATATTTATAAGGTAAAAATTATATTAATTCATTAAATGTTTTTTTATTAAAAGATTTTAGTAATGTTATATTTATAAGGTAAAGATTATATTAATTTATTTATTTATTTAATTTAATTTTTTTATTAAAAGATTTTAGTAATGTTACATTTATAAGGTAAAGATTATATTAATTAATTAATTTATATTAAAAGGTTTTAGTAATGTTATATTTATAAGGTAAAAATTATATTAATTCATTAAATGTTTTTTTATTAAAAGATTTTAGTAATGTTATATTTATAAGGTAAAGATTATATTAATTAATTTATTTATTTTTATTAAAAGATTTTAGTAATGTTATATTTATAAGGTAAAGATTATAATAATTAATTTATTTATTTATTTATTTTTATTAAGATTTTAGTAATGGTATATTTATAAGGTAAAGATTATATTAATTTATTTATTTATTTAATTTTATTTTTTTATTAAAAGATTTTAGTAATGTTACATTTATAAGGTAAAGATTATATTAATTAATTAATTTATATTAAAAGGTTTTAGTAATGTTATATTTATAAGGTAAAAATTATATTAATTCATTAAATGTTTTTTTATTAAAAGATTTTAGTAATGTTATATTTATAAGGTAAAGATTGTTAATTCATTAATTTATTGTTTAAGGCAAGACACTACAGGCAAAAACTTTTTTTCATGCATTGGTTAGTTTTGGGCTGTTTGGCTTTTCATAACATGTTTTTTCAGACTAGTGGAAAGAAAACATGCAAAATAGACTTGTGTGTTTATTTTATTGCTTTTTATCTATTTATTTTAATTACGATACATATCATCAAGATTTTTTAAATCTTGTTCATGTCCTTGTTCTTGTCATTTTAGTGGTATTATATATTTCATCTATGCTTTCTGCTCAAGGTTTTGCTACTGTTTATATCCTATTATTGTCATTAAATCCTGTTGTTATTGAACGATCTTCGGACATGTGCAGGTAAAGAATGTGGCCACATTCCACAGAACCATTGGTGTTTTCCTCAGAGAGAGTTCAGTGTGAATCTCTAAAATGTGCCGGTCTTGCTGAGTCAGCATTCCAGCGCGGCTGTTTCTGTGTTTGTAGCTGAGAGCGGCCCACAGCGCTGCAGAGGGAAATACCACAATCCTGCTCTCATTTCCTGCTGCGCTGATGCTACTCTGCCAAGGTCTCTGTGTTTATCTGAGCGCTTCTCCATTTCAAGAGTTGCACACTTTCTTACGCGGAAGAGCAATCGAGGATTCACATATTTCTGTTATTTTCGTTTTAATTCAGCAGTTTTTATAATAGAGCAGCTTCTCTACTAACAAGTATCATCGCTGTTTTTGTTTGCACATGTAGCTTTACAGCCGAACAAACTGAGGTGATACTCAAACACGCACTGTGTGTCAAAATCATTCATGCATTCCTGAAGAGACAACCTTGTGGCTTAGTTTTAATATTGATATTCAAAATAATGTAATAATATTTGGTTATTTAAATTGTTTTAGTTTAGTTTAATTTGTAGTATTTAGTGTAAAATGATCTTCTCGATTGTTTTTAGCACTTTTTTTATAAAATAATGAATATAAAAATGTGAAATTTTGTTTTTAAAATGAAATATAATAGTATGCAAAATAATATTATCATTAGTTATTTGAATTGTTTCACTTTTTTTTTTTTTTTTTTTTTTTTTTGTTTACATGGAGAGGGCGGGGTTTATGACCTGTACTGCAGCCAGCCACCAGGGGGCGATCAAAGATCCCGCAGCTTCACTTTTCAGGACGTGTGAGGCACACCCGGTGGAGATAATGGTGTCCATCTCGGGCTCACGTTCACAGCGCACAAACAAGTCTTCTTTCAGTAGTGTTGATGAGGCATGTGTGGCACCTGACTACATTAAACACAGACTGGTCACCAGCCGCCTCGCACTGTGACGCAGCTTTCCAGCAGTCGCACAACACATTTCAGCATTTGATCTGAGTCTCTGCTTCTACTGACCTGACAGTGGTCTGAGAGCATTTCGCAAACACTGTCTTGGTGTCATTTCTGTGAATAATGGTTTAAAAAAGTGCCAAAGGCTTATTCAGGAGGGATTTTAAATTTCGTGAGCAAGAATAGAACCAAAGCCTTTTACATGAGCATGTGGTTCAAACATGAAACAGACCAGACTTTTGGATCTAGAGGGGGTCGACAGAATGATCAGTGTCGCAAATGCCACAAAATCAACGTTGATTATAATCAGAAATGTTTCTTGAGCAGCAAATCAGCATATTAGAATATATTAGAAGACTGTAATGATGCTGAAAATTCAGCTTTGATCATCGCAGGAATAAATTACATTTTAAAATATATTAAAATAGAAAACAGTTATTTGAAATTGTAATAATATTTCACTATATTACTGTATTTGAGATCAAATAAATGCAGCCTTGGTGAGCAGAAGAGACTTTTCAAAAACATTTAAAAATCTTACCAACCTAATAATTAGTGTATAAATGTTAAAAAGACAAAAATGTTTTTAGTAAATGTCACTTGAAATTCTATTAAGTATAATTAAATGTATTAATTAGAGTTACTAATTACTGCCATGTGCATAACTTTATACTCAGACAAGCCTAGAACTGCTGGAACGTCAGGTTTGATTCACCCTGATGCTAAAATAGCCCTTAGTCTGATTTTTTCATTTCTGGTCAGTCTGGTTAGCTTGTGTGTTATGAGGCTGCCGCGAGCGCCGTTTGCTCTGAATCATGTAATTTCTCTAGCATTTAACTTTCAGTGAATCACTCTCCCTGAGGAAGACTAAACACACTGCTTAGCTTTGGGAATCGTCCATGAGACAACAGGGAAGTTTTTCCATGAGATTTAATAATCTATTGCTATTATGCGTCTCAGTTTTGTTGTGCGTTTGTATTCTCATGTGAAAAGGAAAAAAGGTAACACTTTATTTTAAGGTGTCCTTGTTACACATGTTACATGTACTTACTATTATAATAACAATTAAGTATGCATAATTACATGCAAATAACCCTAATCCTAACCCTAACCATATAGTAAGTACATGTAGTTAATTAATATTGCTCAGTACTTATATTTATAATTACACTGTAACAAGGACACCTTAAAATAAAGTGCAACTGGAAAAAAATGCACAAAGGGCAAAAGGGAAATTGGAGTTTAATTTATTTTATGGTGTTTTTGGTTCCTCTTTATTTCTTTCCAAAACTACTGAATTTGCTGATTCATGTGACTTGATCAGGTTACAAACGGAACGTATCTGTTGTACAACCAAAAATAATAAAAAACACTAATATTGCTAACACTTCATAATAAGGCCCCTTTAGTTAATCATAGTTAATACATTAACAGACAATAACCGACAATTATTATGAAGTAGTAGTAATTGTCAATGTTACGGATTAGCTATTTGTTAGCAATACTTAAAGGGGTCATATGATGCTTTTTTAAAGATCATTATTTGGTGTAACAGAATATGTTGACATGCTTTAATGTTCAAAAAACACATTATTTTTCAAATACTGTACATTATTGTAGGTCCTCTATGCCCCGCCTCTCTCAAACGCTTTGTGGGGGCGTGTTTAAACGAGGTGTTTTAGGAGGGCGTGGACCAGTCTTAACTTTTATAAAGAATATCTATTTGGGTTTGAGACTTTAGTCTTTGCAACTTTAGAGATCTTATTTATTCACAAACAGCTTGTAACACTCCAAAAAGAAAAAAAAACTTGAAATCGCATCATATGACCCCTTTAATGCTAAGTATCTGTTCATGTTAAATTTTATATATATATATATATATAATAAACATTAACATTATCAAAGATTAAATACTGTTAATTCAACATTTACTAATACTTACTATATTTATTACAATTTATTATAATTTATTTTAATATATTATTAAAATTAAGAAATGTATATAAATATAAAAGATGTATACATATATGTATATGTATGTGTATATATATACACTATATAAAATAACATTTACTAATACTTATATTTTACATTTTTATTATAATTATTTTAAAAAAAATTTAAACAACTGTTCATTGTTTGTTCATGTCAGCTCAGGTACATTAAATGATATTCAATACATAATTTAATTTTAATAATATATAAATTAAATATAATAAGTATGAGTAAATGTTGAAATTAACATTAACTAAGATTAACAAATGCAGAAGAAATATTTTTAATTGTTACTTCATGTTATCTGATGAACTTAACTCATGTTAACAAATGGAAGCTTATTGTAAAGTGTCACTGGATTATTATTATTATTATTATTATTATTATTATATGTGTGATTGATGGAAAGGATGTGCAGCTTGTTCTCGTGCTAGCTTGAGTGTGTGATTGGACACTGAATTTACTAAGTTAACTGGAAGCAACCTCTGGTATTTGAATAGCACGGATGATACGGTGCCATAAAAAACGATGCTATTTTCACATCCCCCGTCTGTGTGCTTGTCCACTCATGTGGTGACCTCTGACGATAGACCTGCTCCCCCATCTGACCACTATGAGCCGTACGCACACCTACACTTACAGACTACTCTCAATCACTGGTTTACAGGGCCAAACCCCATGATGCATCAGTCCGCACTGAACCTTGTAATCTTCTCCTCGAGGTGTCCTTAAAAGCCGACGTTTGTCTCTGTAAATGATCCCAAATGTGACGTGCACTTAACATTGATCACTATGTTGGTGTCTGTGTTTTTTGTAACTGTGCCATATCGTCTCTTTCACCTTCAGACACTTTATTCTGTCGAACTGACCGACTCTCGTCGTAATCGACTTCTCTTGCATGATCACAGTTTGTACCGATTGTGATGTGGACCTAGACTTAGAGCGAATGCCATCATCTTCACCTGACTACTTTTTTAGTTTTTTTTATGTTTATATGAAAGTATTATTTTATTTTTTTTGGTAATGTAATCTGCTGAATTGTAAATAACAAAAAATGTCTCTTATTTATTAATTTTCTTATTTGTGTTGGACTTTGCACTCTAATACTTGCAGAACAAAAAAGGGACGAATGTGTCTCAGGATAAGAGGTGTTTCAAATAAAAATCTTTTCTTAACCAATGCTCTGCTTGTTTCTTAATACAGTACAATTTCTGCCCTTATTTCATGTAATATAATATTATAAACTTTTATAACGTTATAGATGTATTACTGTCACTTTTAATTATATTAACTTGTCCTTACGGAATAAAATTATATATATATTTTTTTATTGATCTCAAAGTTTGAAAAGTAGTGTGTGTGTGTGTGTATGTATATATATATATAAGTGTTCATTTCAATTATTTGTATTTTATGACACTATCTGGTTTGGAATACTAGCATTCTTACTATTACTACATACAATTTTTTTAATAATAGAATGTTAAACAGTACAACATTATAAAATGTTTCAAACATTATTTATACACAATGTACTTAAAGCATATATACTGTAATAGTAAGAGTAGTATGCTATTCCAAACACATCCATTGTGTTTTAAACAAATTTATCATGTTTCACCAGAAGGGGGAGTCTCAAAAATGACATTCATCACTGCAGAGCTGACAAAAATTATAAATGCATTACTGTAATCAAACAGATTTTTTTCTCACTGAAAAATTGAAGACAAGCCTCCAATAAAAGTTTCAACCTTCTCTGTGCTTTTGGCCCACATTTAAATCTTAATTTTAGTGCTTTTCATTCTCCATCCATAAAGTGGTGCTGATGAAATGAGCTCTTTAGGTGAAGCGTATCATTACTCGTCTCTCATGTGGTACATTGTGTGGTGTGCCAGACGTTACAGTGCACACGTGATGCCCAGCTCAGCCAGATTGTCTTTATCCGACACGGGTAGCCTGTGTGTCCATGCCAGATCAGACCCAGAGGAAGAGCTGCTATGAGACTGAGGAAGAAGACGAGCATGTAAGCAAAGACATGTGCAGATAATGGGACCATAAATATGAGAGTGAAATTGTGTTGGAGGGACTAAGTTGTACTTCATTTAAAAATAAATAAAAATGTAAAAAAGTATTATTTTTCATATATATATATATATATATATATATATGTTTCATTCAAATATAAATTAATGTCAGGATTGGACTGCCTTTGTTGTGTTTTGCTCCCCATGTGCTCCCCGTGACCCAGTTATTTGGTTGTTCCTGTTCCTATCCTCGTTGTCTCTTAATTAGTTATTCTGTTGACCTGTGTTCCTCCCAATTCCCTCGTTATCCTGTGTGTTTAAGCCCCAGTCTGTTCAGTCTGTGTTTGTCGGGTCTACATGTTGTGAACGTGTGTCATCTTTAATAAAAGACTGTGTTTGCTATTCTACGTCTCCATCGTTCCTTCCGGCAGCATTACGTGACAGAAGACCTGACCTACAAACTATTTAAATACGTGTCTCCACTCCGTTTGTTTTCCGTTTTCCATTCAGTGTTTTTTGTTTTGTGTTTCCTTCCCCATGGATTCCTTCGCTGTCAAGTTTACCTCCCTCGCCCGCAAGGACCTTTCCCTCTTGGAGTATGCTGTAGAGTTCAACCAGCTCGCCTTTTTAACTCCCTGTTCTGTATCGGGGCCAACTACTACCGCCCCGTCGACCTCCCAGACACCACCGGACTGTGCTGGAGGAAGGCTATCATCCAGTGTCTGGAGAGCGTCTACCCCCGATCCAAAGCACAGCCAGACCCAGAGCCCAGCCCATCATCACCCTGCTGCGCGGAGCTTAAGACCGAGCCCACCGCTGACGGAAAGGCATCACCAGAGAAAGCAACAGTGCTGAGGATCGCCCCAGAGCCCGAACCTGTGACGCAGACAAGGTGCGAGAGCCGGCTACAGAGATCGCCACGGGGGAGAGCGTCATGGACAGTGAGAGCGCGGTGTTACGGCCTACGCCTTGAGTGCATCTTCCTTCATGTGACGTCATGTCTCCCCTAATCTTTCTCTTTGAGTCTGATTGTTTAGGTCCGCCCCAGTGCACCTGCATCTCATGGAATGAGTGATTACTAGCTATATAAAGGACGCTGAAGTGGAGCATGGAAGGGAAGGAGATCCTCCAGCAAACAAGCTTTATTACCCCTTTTTCTTTTTGTTGACTGACTTTGGAGTTGCTCCGTGGTTTGGGGAAGTATATTATCCTTTGCTATTTATTCTATGTTAATTTGTGTTTCCCGTTTTTTTGTTTGGATACGTGTTTCCATTTGTTTTATGCTCCGTTTTGTTATTTAAATAAATATTTTTGCCTGGCATTTGGATTCACGTGTCCTCTTTATGCTGCATCCCCCTTTCTGGCTAAACTTAACAGGGGTTTGTAACAAAATGGGGGCACCGTGGCTGAGGGTGAGCTGTCTAAGGATCTGGGTAAAGGAAAATTAAAAAGAGACTTAATTGATTTGTATACCAACCTGCCCCGTTTACTTTGGCTCCTCCCTCCGTCGTCACCTCCCTGGACTCTGTCTGCCGGCTCCCTCCCAGGTGTCCGTCCTCCTCCCTCTGTTGGTTCTACGGCGTGAGGACGCACCTTCTGGGAGGGGGGTGAAATGTCAGGGTTGGACTGTCTTTGTGTTTTGCTTCCTGTGATCCAGTTTCTCCCTCTTGTGCCCTTATTTGGTCGTTCCTGTTCCTGTCCACTTTGTCTCTTAATTAGTAATTCTGTTCACCTGTGTTCCTCCCAATTCCAATTATTTTATTATTAAAGCAATATTTTTATTATTTTAATTGGCTCACATTTGGGGCAAATGCTACCATGATGTGGCAAGTTAAATAATATTGTTTTTTTTTCTAATTACGTTAATAAAACTGATTTGTTTTTCTTCAATAGCCGTCTTGAATTATTATATATTTTTTTATTATGCATTAAAGACAAGGAAATGTTTGTTAATGGAGGTTGCTGATGGGTTAACAGTGTGAGAATAGTATTTTACAGTAGCTTAGACTCTTGGCCCATAAGACACAGATCCAGACTTGCCCTGCTGTATTCCATTGTGTACATCAACAGAGGATTTAGATGATGATAAATCAATTAAAGACAGACACGTTATCACACTTTTTAGGTAGCTTCTTGCAAAACAAATAAATGATAATTACTATATGAAATAGTATGAACACGCTTGTACATTGTTACAAAAAAATATTGCAAATAAATGCTGTTCTTTTTTCTTTTAATTCATCAAAGAATCCTGGGAAAAAGTCACCAAAATATTATGCAGTAAATTGGTTTTCAACATTGATAATAATCAGAAATGGGAAAATTTCTGATTCTAAAAAATCAGAATGATTCCTGAAGGATCATGTGACACTGAAGCCTGGAGTAATGATGCTGAAAATTCAGCTTTACCATCACAGAATTTTTTTTTACAATATTTTAAAATAGAAGTTATTTTAATCATTTTAGTGGTTGTAAATAAGTTTGTTTATATATATATATATAATTTATATTAAACATTTATTTTATTTTATTAAAATAAAATGTTTTGTTGTAAGATATTGCAGTTGAAATATTTGATAGTGTTGTTCTGTCACATTGTTGAAGGGGTCATCACTCATGTTTGACAGATATCAGTGTCTCGTTAATTTCACTCACCACTGGTCAGTTAGGCTACCCTGGAGACAAATCCCGACCTGACAGCTCGACTGTTGTTTGTTCATCCGGAATAAGAGATGGAAACAGATTTAAGTTTTGCTGCTCCAACTGGAAACTCCAGAAAATCTATAGGCCTACTGATTCCACTGGTGTGAGAGGATGATTCTCCAAGTGTCAGTGCTCAAAAAAATCAATTAAAATAAATAATAATAGTAATAAGGCTTTTCACACTCCGCCTAACCCCGGATAGAGAAATGTTTTGTACTTGCAATTTAGAAGCTGAGTCAGCACTGCTTTTTACCCCGAAGTTACAGGAAACCCTGCTATGGAGCTTTTTTTTATTTTTTTATATATATACATTCATCCTAAACATGCAATTAGCCTACCAGGGAAGATTTTTATTATTTATTTTTAGGAAATGTTCTTCTTTAACAGATTTCTGATCTTGATGATTAGCGAATAATTAACCAGTGCACTAACTAAATAAATAAATGAACTGTCAACTGAATTTGGAATCGCATAAAAGCATTGCAGAAATACTCTTGTCCACCTTATTTTTCAATGCGGATGTAAGCTCTTTAGCCACTGTACACCAAATAACGAAGTGCTGTAAACAGTGAAACTGTTTGCACTACAAACCAATGTGTTCATAATTAAAACAATATGGCGAGAAACACCAGTTTGCAATATCCAGCAGGAAAACGAGCTGTTTTGTACAGCTAAAAATAGCTGGAAGTGGATGAGACCGGAAGCCGGAAAAATAAGGTGGATAGCGAAGAATTCATCAATGATCTTTATTCCAATAAATAAAACTGAACATACTAATAATCAAAGATATTGCAGAAATAGTAAGGATAGTATGCTATTCTCAGTGACCCTGTATGAGGTAATGGGGCAAAATGGGAAAAATGACAGGTTAGCAGAGAAAGATTTGGAAGCGATCGAGCACATGGCCTGCAGATTTTCCCATTTCCGAAACATGCCAAAAAGTTCTCCATGGGACGTGATATAAAGTGCCATTTCCATATGAAAGCTTTGGCTTAAATACAAATGTTGCTATTGGAAAAGTCAAATGTGCTGTTGTTACCCAGACGGCACAGCGCCGCTTAACGGTGATGGAAACTGTGCTGCGAACCTGGAAAAAGTGTCTCTTTAGCAAAAAGATGGAACTGCAAATCCTATCGCCTGGAAGGATGCGTTGTGACGTATTCACATTTTGGGTTGCATAAGAGTGCTGTAACAGTGAAGGAATGTACATCTGCTAGACGTCGCTGTCTCGCAAACTCGTTCCAAGCGGCATTAGTCTTCCTTTACACCTCCAATACTCAATTTAAAGTATCTGGTGCTCACAGTTTCCTATGCACATCACCTCACTGATGCAACCGATGAACGCTTTAGGGGAAAATCTCTCGTGGGTTGTTTTCATACAAGTTTATGCGAGATCTATAGATCTAAAAATGATGGAATTCAATTAAGAAGTGATGCACATTGACTTGATAATGAAGGCCTGTGTCTAGACGTTTTCCAGAGGTCGGTGTAGGATACAGTCAGTGAGAGCAGCACTTCATTCATTCGAATGTTTAAACAAGTCAGTGTATCATATCGCAGAATTTTCCGGGATAAACTTTACAACGGCGTTTAGCCAAGCAGGCTCACTCGACAGCCCCGTGCAGTTTATTTTGGCATCCATCGCAATCCCAGAATGCAGCAGGTTTTTTTTCATCTGGGCACTGGGAGAAGCTGTTAATGTGATTTTTACTGCTTCGGTTTACCGAGTTGCATGTATTTGATGTAACCTGGTACTTTTTATCATTTCGACTTTCATTTAGCCGTAATCCGTGTGATTTGATGTAAGAGGGAAACGGAGTTGCTGGTTCCTAAACACACTGATATGGTTGAGGGAAGTAGATCTGATTATAGCGGATAATAAACCCTGATAAGCGTATATTGATAAATGAACCTTATTTTATGCATTTAAAAATGAAAACATTGAAAAACTTTGGCTTTTCAGAAACATTTCACTGCTGTCCGAGTTAAGCATGTCAAATAAACTTTGAAACCATTGGATGAATTTCAAGAGTAGCCCAATATTTGGGATTAGAAGGGAAAAACTTCATAAACAAACCATGCCACATTTTCCATGGTACATTTTCGGAGTATTAACTTATTTAACCATAATTCTTGTCCTCTCTGCTATATATATATATATATATATATATATATATATATATATTAAACCACATTTAAATATATATCTTAAAACTCTCTATTTATTATTTAAAAAATAATAAGATATTTCTCTGATCCATTTATAACCAACTACTCCCAAAGTTAATATTTTGTGAATTGAATTCATTTTAGAATTTAATAAAGAATGTATAATGTGTAAAAACAATGAATGAGTTGTTCTTTTGAAGTTTTTCCTGTGAAAGGTGAGTTTGTACTATCTTTAATTCCAATACCTTTTGCTATCTTGTTAGGCTAATGCAATGCCATTCACACAGTTTAAGTGTCCATACACTTTCTGTGCCATTTGACTGTATTTGAGTCCAACGAGAATGAATGTGCAGTATAGTAAAGCTGTAGCCTTGGTTACTTAATGAGCCCTGTCCGCTCACAACCCCGCTGTGTCTTCCTCGTCTCTTTCATGCATATGCTTAAACATCGCTCCTGTTTTCGTTTCTCTTCCCCTCAACGCTAATTTTTTCAAGCCCACAATGAAGTTCTTGTGCGCCACTGTCTGAGAGAAGCCGCAGAAATGCCTTGGCGCAGGGGCTGGAGACGTCATGGATTCCTGAGTGCGCGCTCTGCAGGAAAGCCCTGAGTCTCGGAGATGGAGCCGCTCCAGGTTTCCATGGCAGAGCGCACAAACAGGAGGAAACACTGAGGGAATCCCGTTATTTTACAGCATTGGCCCATTATAAACACCCAGAGCTGAAGAAGGAAGCCGCTCTTGATACTCAAGTCAATCCTCAGAGCATGCAAAGGAGCTCATACCACTCAGAGCTCTACTACTATTGCACAGCACTCTTTTTGTTTTTTAAGCACTTATAACGGAGTATTTGCTTTTTCGTTCTCAGCTTTCTCCATCCAGATTTGTTTTTTTTTCTGCTATGAACTGTACAGAAAGGCTATTTCTGGACTGTTGAATTCATTTTTTGTGTGTATTTTCCAAATGTTTAGAGAGTCTTGGAGACTGATGCACTTCCACAGCATGAGGTCGATGGATCAAGGTATGGATGGCGCGTGCTGAAGTGTTGTGAATTACTGGTAATCAAGAATTTGATTTTTAACGTTTTCTTATAGCAGAACTGTTAATGCTAAGTGCAATGTAAATGAAATTAACTTAAGTAATGTAACAGACAATGAAAGATGTAAAGTATATTACAGTATGTACAGTAAAGGGCAATTGCATCATGAGGAAGCTCAATGACATCAGTACGTGCAATATTGTGGGTTTCTGTTCGATTTAGAATTATGATTCATTCAGACTATTCTCATGCGTTGAACAGACTGTTTAGTTTTCAAAACTTGTGCATATTTGATATGAAGTTGCTTTGGTTTCTCAGACACATGGAAAATTGTGTCTCTTTTTGATTTGTATTTGTGCATGTGTGGAGGATAGTTTATTCAGAGAGAGGAGATGCACTTGGGTTTAAATAGCATGTCTGAAGTTTCATTGTGATGCACAAAACACACAGCTTTTACAGTTGTAATGATTTAATAATTGTTTAATAATAATAATAAATGGCCAGCTGAATTTGGATTGGCATACCAGCATACTACTACATGCAGATGTGGCAGAAATGGTAAGGATTTCCTATAGTTCATCATGAATCAACACCAGTATTGAATATCATGTTACATAAAATTCAGACTCCTTGGCTATTCATAGATCATGCTGCAATGGAAAGTTCAGGTAATGTTTAATAACCCTAGATACTGCCACCATGTAAATAATCGCATCGTGTCATTTCAGTCTATAAAAGTCTGGATTTGTCTGGAATAACTGTTGGTCTAAAATTGCGGGTTATTTTCCACCTTTGTTCCAAACAATTCTCAGATCAGAGTAGGATCGGGACGTCTGATGGGGTGGAAAGTGGTTTAATATTTTAAGGAATCATGTAAAATAGTAGATAGATAGAGAGATAGACAGACAGACAGACAGACAGACAGGGCATTAGACAGACAGATAGATAGATAGACTGCTTCGTTCTGTCTATCTCTCTCTCTATCTAGTGTGTATGTCGTTTGTTTGATGGTCGTGTGGTATTGTGTAGAGATGAACACTCGGGGGCAGCAGCTCTTACGGGGTGAGGCGCTGATGTTGAGCTCAGATCAAGGACTAGTTGCTTTTGTTGTCGCAGTTATAACTAGTAGCTGTCAACAGGAGGCGCGTGTCATCCATTTGATCACGTCCTTCTGACTGACAGAATGTTTTATGCTACTTGTAGTAAGACAAACACTCAGACAAACTTTACTCAAAGTGCCACTCTATTTACATTGCGCTAGAGCGACGCGACGCAGGAGACGTTGCGTCCATTCCCGACCATTTCCTTTGGTAGCAGGCTAATGGACGAGTTCTGACTGTGTCGCTGATAGTGTAAATGGGGGTGTGAGTGAAGTTTAAAGCGGAAGTTGAAGTTGCACTCGCGCGCGTCTGTCGCTCGATCTTATTGATGCGTTTGGCCGCTCGGACCCCCGCGTGTAAAGCAGCCGGCTTCGCCTCGACGCGTTTATGAAGTTGCTGTGGTGTAAATAAATCCGACCGAGACAGATGAGCTCTTTTTACGGCGATAAGGCTGCGATAGGACTGGCTGAGGAGCTCAGTCAGGTGCACTGTCAGGATGAGCTGGAGTTTGACTATCTCTTTGAGTATGGAACCACAACCGACCTTCAAGGTTTGTTTCACTAAACTTCTGCATAAAACGTGTGCTGAAGAATATAATTACCAGCATAATAATGTCTAGCTGTTTAAACTATTGCAAAGAAGACACAAACATGAAATACAGCATGTATGCATGAATATAGCCTATTGGCTATATGATTTAATTTAATGTATATTAAATATAATACCTCAGTAAAAATTATACGTGGACAGAAACGCAGGGAGGATTTAAAAAAAATATTGTATTAGGCTATATTAAGGATATAGATCTATTAATAGTAGAATGTAATGTCATATATTTTTATTTTTATTATACAATATTCTAGTTGCTGTTAAGTAATCATTTATTTATGTTTATTTGTTTCACTTACATTTTATATAAATGTATACAAATTTAGAAATCAGTGATATTTGAATTGGCACTTTTTACTACTACTATTTTAAAAATTAATTTAGTTTATTAATTTACCATCACATCAGACATTTTAGATAAGAACTGCATTTTTCCCCAAACGGTCAGAGTGTGATCATTTCATTCACAATTTTGATGTTGTGCATGATGGTAATGACATTTGAACTTGAACTAACACAGCGTCACACATTATATCAAAACCGGACATTTGACAGAATGCACATTTTTCTGTATTCACAGAATGACCTACTGGCATATCTCAAAATGTGTGAAATACTACAGAGCACATTATGTAGAATACTGTATCCCATAAT
>NW_015505307.1:470297-508264 GCF_001515645.1 Sinocyclocheilus grahami | reverse complement strand
CCTCCCTCCGTCGTCACCTCCCTGGACTCTGTCTGCCGGCTCCCTTCCAGGTGTCCGTCCTCCTCCCTCTGTTGGTTCTACGGCGTGAGGACGCACCTTCCGGGAGGGGGGCGAAATGTCAGGGTTGGACTGTCTTTGTGTTTTGCTCCCTGTGATCCAGTTTCTCCCTCATGTGCCCTTATTTGGTCGTTCCTGTTCCTGTCCACTTTGTCTCTTAATTAGTAATTCTGTTCACCTGTGTTCCTCCCAATTCCAATTATTTTATTATTAAAGCAATATTTTTATTATTTTAATTGGCTCACATTTGGGGCAAATGCTACCATGATGTGGCAAGTTAAATAATATTGGGGTTTTTTCTAATTACGTTAATAAAACTGATTTGTTTTTCTTCAATAGCCGTCTTGAATTATTATATATATTTTTATTATGCATTAAAGACAAGGAAATGTTTGTTAATGGAGGTTGCTGATGGGTTAACAGTGTGAGAATAGTATTTTACAGTAGCTTAGACTCTTGGCCCGTAAGACACAGATCCAGACTTGCCCTGCTGTATTCCATTGTGTACATCAACAGAGGATTTAGATGATGATAAATCAATTAAAGACAGACACGTTATCACACTTTTTAGGTAGCTTCTTGCAAAACAAATAAATGATAATTATTATATGAAATAGTATGAACATGCTTGTACATTGTTACAAAAAAATATTGCAAATAAATGCTGTTCTTTTTTCTTTTTATTCATCAAAGAATCCTGGGAAAAAGTCACCAAAATATTATGCAGTAAATTGGTTTTCAACATTGATAATAATCAGAAATGGGAAAATTTCTGATTTTAAAAAATCAGAATGATTCCTGAAGGATCATGTGACACTGAAGCCTGGAGTAATGATGCTGAAAATTCAGCTTTACCATCACAGAATTTTTTTTTACAATATTTTAAAATAGAAGTTATTTTAAATGGCATTTCACAATATTACTGGTTTTACTGTAATTTTTTATTAAATGCAGCTTTGGTTGGTACTGTAAAAATTTATTTTAAAATATTTATATATTTATTTAATTATTTATTATTGATGTAAACCATTTTGTTGCATTTATATTAATAAATAATTTATATAAATATTAATTTTGTAAACACATTTTATTTATATATATATAGTATACACAATCATTTTAGTGGTTGTAAATAAGTTTGTTTATATATATATATATTTATATTAAACTTTTATTTTATTTTATTAAAATAAAATGTTTTGTTGTAAGATATTGCAGTTGAAATATTTGATAGTGTTGTTCTGTCACATTGTATATTCTAGTTGCTGTTAAGTAATCATTTATTTATGTTTATTTGTTTCACTTACATTTTATATAAATGTATACAAATTTAGAAATCAGTGATATTTGAATTGGCACTTTTTACTACTACTATTTTAAAAATTAATTTAGTTTATTAATTTACCATCACATCAGACATTTTAGATAAGAACTGCATTTTTCCCCAAACGGTCAGAGTGTGATCATTTCATTCACAATTTTGATGTTGTGCATGATGGTAATGACATTTGAACTTGAACTAACACAGCGTCACACATTATATCAAAACCGGACATTTGACAGAATGCACATTTTTCTGTATTCACAGAATGACCTACTGGCATATCTCAAAATGTGTGAAATACTACAGAGCACATTATGTAGAATACTGTATCCCATAATCCTGACTTGACCTTTTATTTCCAGTGTGTAAAATGAACCAGAACTAATCTCTACCAGGTTGAGTTAGTTGATTGGACTTCCGAACCAAAATTTGTGTAAATTAATACACAAAATTTTATAAAAAATGCAAAACAACTGTATTTATTTCCATAGAGTCAGGTTCCAGAAGTTAAAATTGTGAATCATAACTTAAAGAGAGACCTACTATGAGCTACAAGGTTGTTAATCGACGTTACATGCTTCTGTTGAAGTCCTCATCACACATTTGAACTGATTTTTATAATAATCATGTTTAGCAGTGGACTGAAAAAATACATAACTACATAAACTACGGAGAACTCCACCAATCACAGATTCACAACAAGTAAATTGTGCCAAAAGGAACTCTTCAGTGTGCGGTCAATCCCAGGAAGCACTGCGAATGACGTATTTGTATGCATGCTATGCATATTTTTCAATGAATGTTGTAATGACCATCTTGTAATCATGATTATGTCATTCACAAAGTTTCCTGGCATTGTAGTTCTTTCAATTGAAGCCTTCAAGTTCACACTCTTGTACCTTTGCCTTTTTGCCCGATTTTCAAATATTTTTTGCTTCAAATCAAAGTTTTTTAACATGATGCTTCACTGCATAGCTGGTTGGTTTGGTTCATGGCTTTTAGCTCTTAAATGAAGACCTTTTAAAAATCCCTATGGGAAAAATGTAGTCGCTTCATAACTAATGAACGTTGCAATATTCACACTATTACTGAAGCAACACTGAACTAAATTGAGCTAAATGTCATGCAGTGCTGGGCAGATTACTTACCAAATATAGTCTGTAATTGGTTATAAATTATATGATGAAAACTGTAGTCGGTAATGTAATCTAGATTACTAATTTTAGGTAAAGTATTCTGACTACTTTTGGATTACTTTTAGATTACTTTTGACCAAACTTGTTTATAGATTTGAATTGGTTTATTGTTGTTATTGTAAAAAACTAAGAAAAATAAAATATATTCCATTCTTTGTTATCAACGTAATGAAATGTATTAAACATTACAATACTCCAGGGTTTCCCAAATTGGGATACTTTTTTTTTTTTTGGTCTTTTTTTTTTGGTACATCAACAGTGTTTATTAACTAGGGTAATTATTTGTCTCATAGATGGTATGAATAGTGTAATTGATTGAGAGGTGCTTTTGTCCCCAAATTCAGAAGCTTGGATCGCACATTAATTTGCATGGCATTTACATGGCCGTTCTATATTGTTAATGTTCAAAGCTAAACTATATGACACAGTAGAATTTCCTTTCTAAAACAATTTAAACATTTGGAGAATCAATGAATTATGAATAATTCACTGTCACTGTGTGAATAATCTGTAATCATGTAATCCATAAAAAAGTATCTGTAATCTGGTTAGCAATATTTAAAAAAAAAAGAATCTAATCTAATCACAGGTACTAATATTTTTAATCTGATTACGTAAACCAGATTACATGAGATCAGTTACTACCCAGCACTGATGACACTATTGTCTTTGCTTCATAACTAATTAACTTTGC
Source organism: Sinocyclocheilus grahami (assembly GCF_001515645.1). Classification (NCBI taxonomy): domain Eukaryota; kingdom Metazoa; phylum Chordata; class Actinopteri; order Cypriniformes; family Cyprinidae; genus Sinocyclocheilus; species Sinocyclocheilus grahami. The sequence continues at coordinate 504,993 of NW_015505307.1, read as the reverse complement.
AACATTTATACTATTATTGAATTTAATTGAATGAACATTGAAATTGAACTGAATAATGACACAATTGTCTTTTTTGAGATGCTTTACAGCGGAAATTGTATTTGGATCATAAATAAAGAACTTTGCAGCATTGACGTTGTTATTGAATTTAATTGAATCAATATTGAACTAAATTAATGACACTATTGTCTTTTTAGAGCTGCTTTTCAGCTGAAATTGTGTAACTTTTTGTACTGTTGTTTTTTTGTTGGTTTATTACTGTGAAGCTGCTTTTAAACTATCTGTATTGTATAAAATGCTATAAATAAATGTGATTTGATTTTAAATAATAGGAAGCATCTTACCCATTTTGTGTCTGTTGTTTGTTTGTTACAGATGAGCAAAGCATCTCCTCGCACAAAGACCTCATCTCTCCTCCCGGCCTCTCCTATCCTGTGGAGGAAGCTCAAGCGTACGGCATCAAGCCGTGTGCGGCTTCCTTCGCCGAACTCAACGAAGCATTCTCTGGCTATGAGCAACTGGAGCCGAAGAGCTTCCTGGAGAACGCCAGACCCAACAGCCAAGCCCTGAGCCCCCGAATCGAGATCACGCCTTCCCGTGAGCACTACAGCCATGGACGAGACTCGCTCCAGAACCATCTCTTGAACACCAGCCCCAGTCCCGGTCTCACCGTGCCTGGTCACGACCCTTTGGCCTACCGGGAGCCGCAGTGCCTGAGTCCCGCCAGCAGCAACTCATCCACCTCCTGGCACTCGGAGAACCACTCGCCTTGGGCTTCCCCTTGCGTTTCGCCCAGCAATAGCCAAGCAGCTGGAGAACTTTGCCCTAGACTCCAGGGCATCCACACGGGTTCCCCTCGCACCAGTCCGGGCACTTCTCCGCGAAGCAGCCTGGCCGAGGACTGCTGCGTGGGGCCGCGTTCTCCTTCGCCCCGGCCCGGCTCGCGATCCACCTCTCCTCTATGCAAACGCACCTACGACATGTACAGAAACCTGGTTCCGGTGGCCCGGTCACGCAGCCCGTCGCCCCACGGTGGCCACGAAGAGCATCACGCCCCCCATTATGGCTCCAATAACATCTCAGGGGTGATGAATGGGTTTGGCATCGCCCAAGCTAGTTCCATTCCTACCAAAATCGTGAAGACCAACCAGCAGGCCTACCCGCTTTACCCAGAGAACCACACTGATAGTTACCTGGTGTCATGTGACCAGGAAGTGAAGACCAAACCTGGCCCTGAACCGTTCTTCGTAATCCCTCAAATCTGGCCTAATCAGCTGATGCCGGGAATATGCAGGTAAATATTTGCTCAAGTGTCATCATTTTCATTTTGATGCATGGTTTGCTTGAAAAGTGATGAGAATTAAAGGAAGATAATTAGTTGTCATTACAGTTTGGTAAATTATGTCTTTATTCACAATTAAAGAAAAAAAATGTACTCTTATTTACATTTTTGATGGTACATGTAAATACCGATCTAGAAAGTAGGATTATCGGTCACCGATATTTGACCAATATGCATTTGTATATAGATGATAAATTTGAATAAAATCAAATTTTCATTAAAAATGTAAATATTTTTTTTAAGTGTATAAAAATGTTGGTTTATTTTCTGTTGGCAAACCTGTCAGTTGGCTAAGCAGACCTGGTTATTGGCCTCTACCGATAATATAAAATATAATTTTTTTTTTTAAATAAATATAAATTTAATATAATATTATTTTAACATAAAAATAAAAAATATAAATTAAATTTTTTTTTTTTAAATGTATGGTCGTAAGATTTTTTAAAATGTTTTTGAAAAAAGTATCTTATGCCCCCGAAGACTGCATTTATTTGATACAAAAAATACAGTAAAAATAATAATAATATGTTTTTTTTAACTATTTAAAATAACAGTTTTTTTATTTTAATATATTTTAAAATGTAATTTATTTCTGTGATGCAAAGCTGAATTTTCAGCATCATTACTCCAGTCTTCAGTGTCACATGATCCTTCACAAATCATTCTAATATGCTGATCTGCTGCTCAAGAAATGTTTCTTATTATAAATGCTGAAAACCATTGTGCTGCTTAATTTTTTTGTGGAAACGGTGATTATTTTCCAGATACTTTGGTGAAAGGAAAGTTCAAAAGAACAGCATTTATTTGAAATAGACATTTTTGTAACATTATAAATGTCTTTACTGTCCCTTTTGATCAGTTAAATGCATCCTTGCTGAATAAAAGTATTATTTAAAAACAAAAAAATCTTACTGACCCCAAACTATAAATATGTTTCTAGTTGGACCTGTTATCAGTGGCACAGACAGTCTTATTACTTGTATAAGGTGACGAGTTCTGCAAAGCCCTTCACGGCTCACACACCTGCTGCTCTTTTTTGTGCTACGAATCGGATATGTAAAGCAAATGAGCATGACTATCATCTTTCATCTCTCCCAGCATCCCAGTGGCTTCCTTGCCCCCGCTGGAGTGGCCTCTGCCCAGCCGCACCGATCAGTACGAGCTCCACATCGAGGTGCAGCCCAAACCACACCACAGGGCTCACTATGAGACCGAGGGCAGCCGCGGGGCGGTCAAAGCCCCCACCGGTGGTCACACGGTGGTCCAGGTGGGTGTTCATTCTAGAAGTGCGCCGATCCGAAATTCAGTATCGGTATGGCTCCGATATTGGCATTTTCTGCTGGATCGGGGTATCGGTCAGATGAGAGCGATCCAAATCCGATATTGTGCTTATACTATTGTGTTATTGGTAAGCCCCAAGAAAGGCACAAAAACATTATGAAGCACCATAGAGTTTCCGTGCACTATATTTTAAGTCTTCTGAAGCTGTTCCATTGTTTAATGTGCGGTTCAGTTGAATATTTAAGTCGTTAAATTCAGGTTCTCGTAAACTCTTCTCTCCGCTGCGGCTGTCAGTTATACTCCACTCAGCTTTCAAACTGCGCGTTGCATTCGTTACGACAGTCAAGACGATGAAAATCTCTCCAAGTCTATATGATTCACTGTTCCTATTATTATACTTGATCTGTAGATAAAGATAAATGGTTTTGCATGAAAGTACTTTATCTTGCTGGAGTTTAGTGCTGTTTCTAAATCATTTTACTTTCTACCGGGTGTCTGTTAGATCACAGCACTGTCGTAGAGAGCGCTATGAATCATTCTTCACGTGCACAGGAACTGAAATTTAAAACGGTTCAAAGAAAAGACTCTATTGCACTGATATAATACACTACGCATCTATATCTTTGTGTTTGGAACTTCTCTATGCTGCACGCTGTGACTCCGTGTTGCTTGAAGCGCGTCATTCTGCGCACGGGATGTGCATAAGCGCTTTGTGCCGCTCTGTATTGGAGCCTTTCATATCATAATACTTTTGCACAATGATAGATTATTAATAGCCTTTCTTGTTCTGTCCTATCTATCATATGTTGCTGCCTCATTACTGTGCTATACATTAAATAAAATAATAATTAAAATTTTATATAAGTATATATATTTATATATAAATATATTTATTTGTTTGTTTTCATGAATGTACTTTACGACATACAAAGAGCAATGTGTAACATTTTACCAGATTTAGTTCTACACCTACTTTACTTTTATTTGTTCCCCACTAAATAATGTTTTTTCATTAAATGTTTAGATTTTATAAAATTATTGTGCACTCATGATTTTTCTAGAGTAACGTTTGCTTCTGAATTATCCACTAACTTAGTTTATAATAGTATTTTTTTATCATAGATTATGATTTATTATTTTTTCAATTTTTTTTTATAATGAAGTTGTCTATATTTAGTAGATTGTGTTTAACACACAAAAGAGTGACGATCAAGTCAACACACAATGAGGTATAGAAATTCTACACACAAAAAAAAAACCTGCACTGTTATCGGATCGATATCGGTATCGTCCGATACTCAGAATTTCTGGTATCGGATCGGGTTTGGTTCTTAAAAAAGGGTATCGAGCCACCCCTACTTCATTCTGTCTCGTCTCACTAGACGTGCGTGTAAAGGTATTTCCTAGTCATTATGCAGCGTGAGGTGATTTTGCCCCAGGCCAGGGCTATGAAAATGGCCTGTGTGTTGTCTGTGTTGTCCGTTATTTTTATCAATCCTCACACAAATGAACGCACTCATTCATCAGTAGTGTGTGCTAAGACGAGCATCACTATTGTTATTGCTCATGCTTATGGTCAGGGACTTTTGACATTTTTTTCCCTAAAATCCCTAACCTAATAATTTAAACGTCAGCTCGTAACTCATCCAGATACAGAAATGAGACCTCAAATAATGCAGATTGTTAAGCCAAGACTTTGTGTTTGAATCGTAACTACCTAAGGAAGCACCCAGAACACCCTATCAACTACTAAGCAACACCTTATGAATCTCACAGAACACCCTAGCAACATGGCTTATTTTAATTAATTTTATTTGTATTATTTTAATCTATTTTATTATTTTTATTTTATTTTATTATTTTGTAATTATTTTTATTTGTTTTACTTTTGTATAATTACTAATTATTTATTATATATTTTATTTTATAAATGGCATTTTGTAAAAATATTTTTTTATTTGTATTACTTTTTTATTTTATTAAGTATATATATTTTTTATAAATTTGTATTACTTTTTACATTATTGTTTGTGTGTGTGTGTGTGTGTTTTATTTTTTATTACTTTTTAAATCTCTTTAATTTTTTTGTAAATGGCATTCTTTTTTTTAATATTCTTTTATTTATATTACTTTTTTAATTACATTGCATTTTAATTTTTTTGTTTGTATTCTATATTACTTTTACATTATTTATTGTTTATTTGTTTTTTATATATATTTTTATTTTATATCTTATTTTTTACCTCTAATTTTATTGTATTAATTGCATTTTTTAAATAGATTTTATCTGTATTACTTTTTATTTTATTTGTAGCATTTTTTTTTACATTTTTTTTTATTTTAATTTTATTGTTTGTTTGTTTTATTTATTTGTATTACTATTTAATTAAAATGTATTAATTGCAATTTTGAAAATATATATTTATTTGTTTATTTACATTTTTTTAACACTGGTTTTCATGATGGTAATTTTTATTTTGTCATAGAGTCTTTAGAGTAAGAGGGTTTTGCTGCTTCCAGATTAGCTTTTAGATTGCTTAACTCTCTTCAGGAAGTTGTGTTTACCTCGAGCTTTTACAGACGCAGTAATGGCAGCTGTATTCTGAAGACACATGATATTGTTCAGTTTGTTTACTATTTAAAGTTTGAAGTTGCTCGGGTAACAGTTTAAATGAAAGCCCTCTTGTTGCTTTTTGCTCTCTCAGTGTAAACCATCTTTAATGGTCTTGTTAGCGGAGCGGCCAGCATCCTTCCGCTAAAGATTGCAGACTGCCTTGGCAAAGCCAAAATGTTTAATGCTTTCCATTCCCTGGCACTGGCTGTGGTCAGTGCAGTGCGTCGCTGGCCAATCACGTGGTGGGAGTTACTCAGGACTGCCCCTTCATCTACTTTACTTTTCCGATCTCACCACTGACTCACCGCTCGCCAGCTGCCATGGCAACCAGGTTCTCAGATGGCCCATGGAAACAGCCGTGTTTACCCTCTTCATGAGGCCCGTCTCTCGTACCGGACTCACTCACATGTACCTTAAAGAGACACACTTACATGTTCATGCACAATGACAGGATTTATAGAATTCTGCTGTCGAAATACAAACCCGATTACAAAAAAGTTGGGACACTGTACAAATTGTGAATAAAAACAGAATGCAATGATGTGGAAGTTTCAAATTTCAATATTTTATTCAGAATACAACATAGATGACATATCAAATGTTTAAACTGAGAAAATGTATCATTTTAAGGGAAAAATAAGTTGATTTTAAATTTCATGGCATCAACACATCTCAAAAAAGTTGGGACAAGGCCATGTTTACCACTGTGTGGCATCCCCTCTTCTTTTTATAACAGTCTGCAAACGTCTGGGGACTGAGGAGACAAGTTGCTCAAGTTTAAGAATAGGAATAAAGCCAATTGAAATTTTAGGTTACTAAACCTAGTACTATCTGCCATTCTTTTGCTCCAACTGCACACATTTCAGCCCACATATCTGATGCAACATTGTTGTTCTCCAATTTTGTCCACCAAATATGAGAGATGTGGTGTTTACACATGCCCTGCTCAATGTGCCAGAGTAAATTTAGCTGCATCTTCATGCTCTGTGGTTTCTGCATGCTTCCTTCCGATCTAGACCTTTTTTTTTTTTAAGAGTGCACATCTAATTTGTTACTTGCGTTTTTGTGTGTCATCTGCTTTCAGTATTCACATGACTCTGTTTGTGCAATCATGTCATAGTGATATGAATGTTTTCAGTAAATCCCAAAAGGAGACTAAGAAAGGTCAGTGTTTCCATCAGTTGCTTGCAAAGGAAGCAGCTGAAATGTAGTTATTTTGAAAGTGACTTATACTTTTATCATATAATCTGTCGTGTGGTTTTGACACAAACTGAAGGCTGTTAGTTATTTAACAAAACGCAAGATCTTCGATATAAACAAATATAAATATAAAAGATATAGTTTTAAACATTTTTTGAAATATACATGTTTTTTAAATGTATTTTTATTTTTAGTACTTTTTATTTTTATTTTATTAATTGCATTTATTTAATTGCAGTTTTAAAAAAATCTATATATTTTTGTTTATTTAATATATTTTTATTTATTTTATTTACATTATTGTTTTTATTTTTGACTATTTGTACCTCTTTTATGTTATTTATAAATTGCAGTTATTTTTTTTAAATGTATGCTTTTATTTGTATTACTTTTAAATTATTTTATTAATTGCATTTTTAAAAATATTAGTTTTTTACTTTTATTGTGTTTATTTGTTTTTTTATGTTATGTTTTATTTTATTATTTTTAAATGTTTACATTTTATTGTATTTTTATGTTATTCATTCATTTATTTTTTTACATTATTGTTATTTTCATGATGGTCATTTATAGACGGAAATATGTCAACGCAAAGAAAAGTGAGGTTAGGATTTTTCAAGCATACGCATTATGCAGGACAAGGCTTACAGGTTCAATAGCAAATAAACACCAAGTTTGTGTTTGCAGAGATCATCAAAGTTCCCTTGAGCAATGCATGTATCTCTAATTGTAGGGATTGTCCTTACAATTAGTTTATTACAAGTTGTTTGAATGGAAAGGTTAAGCTCTCTAAATGATCAAGTAGTTTTTTCACCCTCATATTATATTAAAACTGTTTTTTTTTTTTTGCACAAAGCCCTTAAATTGCACTCTCCAAAATCTCTAGTCGTGAAATACGTGAAGTTATAATGTAGCTAGATAAAGCCTGTTTTGCTTCTGTTTCTACAACAAGATGACATGGCCATAGTTGTTTTTCTCATTGGGCTTGCCATGTTTTGCATATGAAAATGTGAGCCATTTGCCTCTGTGTCAAACAGGACTTGAAAGCTCTTCTGAATTATTAACCTTCAGACAGCAAACCAAGATGCATTTGTGCAATCTCCCATTTTTCTGCATATGCATAAACCCAATTTTAGAAAAAAAATGTTGCACTCAGGCACTGTATGATTTCCAAACTGCCACACCAAATTCATTCAGATTTTGGTTTGAATTTGAAATTGATCTTCCACGATCAATCAAATGGCACTGGGAGGACCCATAGGCCACAAAACTTGCCACAGTTTGAGTTCTCGAGTGACTGATGAGTTTGAGGAGATTAGAAGAAGTTTGCAAACGTCACATGCCCCTTGGCTTGAGTTCAAGGTTTCTGGAAAAGCTAATGTTCCCAACTAGGAGAGCAGACCTTTGCTGAAAGAGCTGCTAAAAAGCGTGTTGCATGTGTGTGTCTGAGAGCCTGGTGATGTTGAGTTGGCATCATAGTGTTTCTTCACTGCTGTTTTTTAAGTTCAGGTTGAATCCTGAACATTTTGGGGGCATTTATGTGCAGGTATTTCACAGGTAACACAATTAATTAATTAATCTCATCCGTACATGCAATTTTGAGCTTTTGCAATTTATTTTTATTTTGTTAATTGAGAAAACAAGTTGCGTTTGACAATAGGCCAAAAACATCAACAAGCATGACAAATATGATATATTTTTTATATCTTTATATATTTTCAAAGTTTTTATATTTTTAGTATTTTTTTAATGTGTTTTTTTTTACATTAATACTTTTATTCAGCAAGGAAGCTTTAAATTAAGGATGCATTTAATTTAATTAAATTGATCAAAAGTGACAGTAAAGACATTTATAATGTTACAAAAGATTAGATTTCAGCAAAGAATCCTGAAAAAAAATGTGTCATGGTTTCCACAGAATTATGCACAACTGTTTTCAACATTGACAATAATCTGAAATGTTTCATGAGCAGCAAATCAGCATATGAGAATGATTTCTGAAGATCATGTGACACTGAAGACTGGAGCAATGATGATGAAAATTCAGCTTTGATCACAGGAATAAATTACATTTTTAAATATATTTAAACAACAATAAGCTCTTTTAAATTGTAATAATATTTACTATTTTTGTTGTATTTTTGATCAATTAAATACAGCTTTGGTGAGCATAAGGGAACTTCTTACCAAAATGTAAAACATTTTTTACCCCAACTTCATTACAAATTATAGAGTTAAGAACTGAATCATGCTAATAAATATCTCTTTTTGCGCTTTTCTGTGTGTAGTTACGTGGATACAGGGGCAAGGAGCCGCTGGGTTTAGAGATCTTCATTGGCACGGCAGACGAGCGAATCCTGAAGCCTCACGCTTTCTATCAGGTCCATCGCATTACCGGCAAAACCGTCACCACCACCAGCTACGAGAAGATCATCAGCAGCACCAAAGTCCTGGAGATTCCTCTCGAGCCAAAGAATAACATGAAAGCAATGTAAGTGAACCTTGATGATGATGGTTCTTCCTTCTCCAGTTTTTGGTTTTAAATATGCATAGTAACATGGCAGAAATTGCATTTGAATGCTTCTCAGAATTGATTGCGCTGGGATTCTCAAGCTTCGCAATGCCGACATCGAGCTGCGGAAAGGGGAGACGGACATCGGGCGGAAAAACACGCGTGTTCGACTGGTATTCCGTGTTCATATTGCCCAGCAAGGAGGCCAACATGTGTCTCTGCAGGTTGCTTCACATCCCATCGAATGCTGTGAGTAAAATTAATCTCCAAAATGGTGAAATGTGCTTAAAATCAGAATTAAATCAAAGCTGACCCCATAGGCGGAGGGTGAACCAACTCCAGGATAAGGCTAAAAGCAGCCAAATGTATTAAACATAATAAACCCGTCTTTTTAGGCAAGAACCAGCCATGGGTGACGTAGGCTAAAAAATGTTTAATGGGACTGAATTTGTATTTAACGTGATTACAATTGAATAAAAACGTTAGGAATTGATAATTATATATAACGTTTCCTTTCCATGGTTATTCAAACAGCGAATAAATTATAGCCTATATAGAAAGTGGCATTATCACTAACATTGATCTATCGCGAGTTTAAGCACTCTCAAAAAAAAAAAAAAAACTATCGTTATAATCACTGAAGCTGTATACACTGTGAAATGAATCTCTTACTTACATTGTACGTCCATCTGCGCTTTGTTTATGATGAGAGAATTCGCAAGAGTCCGGAATTCAGTCAGCGAACGCGCGCGCACTCAACAAAACCGATGAGTTTGAACGATGACTCATCTGAACGCCTCTGATTGGCCATTGCATTCCTAAGATCAACAGAATTGTGTGTGATTGGTTCAAATGCGCAACACTGTAAAAACGCCTAAAATGAAATACGGTGCAACATGAGCAGATCTTAATTTAATGCCCCAATCGACACTGTCTATTCATATTCACTTTGTTAGAAACAGACGTAATAGATTTAATTTATCTGTGCAGAGGCATTTTTGTCCAATTTAGTGCCATTTTTGCCCCAAGTCCCCGTGGCCAGGGGAAGGCTAAGCCTTACACACGCTCCGTCTATGGCTGACCTTATTCAAATTCTTTCTTGGTGGCTTAAACTCTGAAGGACCTATCAGGTTTAGCGGCTGGAAGTTAAGTATATGAACACATATTTCATGCTGTGTCTGGTTGCTCTGCTTCCTCCTCAGTTAGGTTTCCTTCGATGCAAACCAAGGTCAGCTTTGCAAAAGAGGAATGAATTTAAAATGAGCCTGATAAATTACTGCTCCCCATCCCCCTGTTTCTTTATTAGGAAGTTAAATCTGTTGTGTCAGACACTGAGATATCGTTGCTGTATTTGCAGACATATCTCACCCAGTTCACAGGTAAAACGCTGTATTATTTAGTTCAGCTTCGTACGCTTGGTTAATTCAGATTACAGCACATCGCACATCTGTCCAAAGGTCACTCGTATTTGTCTTAATCACAGTAGCTGAAGCGGATATTAAATTACAGATAAGTTTCACAAGTCCATGTCCTTAATATCGTGACAACAAACTTTATCACCGCCTGAAACATGATTTAATACTCCTTCAGCCTAAAGTAAATAAACAGGGTGTTTAATAAGCCGGATCATCCTGTCTGACTGTTTACATGGCATAATGTTAATTTGGCTGAAGCAAATTCATTTCATCTAATTCTTCTAGTTAAAAACCTCTTAATTCCAAAGCAAATAATTCATAAATGAATTCCCTGAGCTAGAATATGTTTGCTTCCTAATCTGTTGTATGACTAGCATACTAAATTCATAGTTTAAGATTATTAGTGTTATTGCTTGTATCATTTAGTAGGCAACCAATCCCAAGCAACAATCACAGCATTTATATAATTTTTTTAATATAATTTTAATTATATAATAATATTTAAATTTAATTTAATATTTAGATTCATATAATTAATTATATGATTATATTATATTATATATTAATTGTTTGAATTATACATCCATTGTTTGCGCTCTCTTTGACTCCATAGCCCAGAGGTCTGCCCACGAGCTGCCCATGGTAGAAAAGCAGGACATGGCCGCCTGTTCGGTTCTTGGAGGCCAGCAGATGATTCTCACCGGCCAGAACTTCAGCGCAGATTCAAAGGTGATTTTCATGGAGAAGACTCACGGTAAGTGCTTTAAGATTGGTTTTCAACGTTTCTGCCTAGTACACTTGCAGGTCCACGTGTAATCTGTTTCTGTGCAGATTTTGAGATATAATCACCCCAAGAAATGCAATTGTCCCTCCTGTGTTAACATACAGTATGTATTGAAACGGGAAGTTGGGGCTGGACATACTGAATGTGTGTGGTTTGTTTCTGGATTTTGCTAGGCGGTGAAAAGTCATTTTAATCATTTTATTTATGCTAAATCCTTGTTCAACTCCTCCTGGGAAGTTAGTATGTAGTAATTTCCCCGGAGGACATACTGCTGGCATACTACCATTTTTTTTTTGTTGTTGCTGAAAGCATCATCAAATCAGCCAATAAACTGAATAAACAAACAAGCTAACTAATTGCCTTTAGTTTACGTCATAGTGAAACAACACTTGATGCTTTGTACTTCGGACATAAGCAATAAAGCCACTTAATTCCAGTCAACTTCGTTGCGAGTTAGAAAAGAAACACAGATGGACATTTTATTGAACAAAAACTTTGTTCTGGAAGAGAAAGACTGTATATTTACATTTTTAATCAGGGTTATTATAGTTAACTATAAAAAAACTAAAACTGAAACTTAAAACTAAAAATAAAACCATAAAAAATTGTTACATGAAATAAACGTTAACTGAACAAATAAAATATAATAAAATAAAAAGCTTATTTCAGCTAGCTGGCAAAGCAACATTTCTCATTTTAATTTAGTTTAACTTGGAAGTACTAAAATAACTAAATCTGAAAAATAAAATTAATAAAAAGAACAATTATTAAAATCTAGACATAAAAAAAATTCAAAAATGACAAAACAACAACAAAATTGCTAAAATAAAAATGGAAAATAAAAAAAACTGATTCATAATATTAATACAAATCTATAGTAGTATCTCAGTGGTACTAAAATAACACTGGTGTTTACCTGCTAAAAGTGAATTTTGTCAACGTTTAGGAGTACACTAATATATAAGACTCAAAGCTAACAAAAAGTTAGATTTTGTGGTGTTTTAATGCTACACTCTTTTTTTTTTTTGTAATTTCTACTATTGCTTTTATACGGCACCTGTTTTTGTGCTTTTTGTTTGTGTTCTGTGGCTCACACTGAGAAGCAAACTACGCTGACAATTTACCCATCAACAGTTTGCATTATTTCGCAGATAAGAGGCAAAGCTTCATTGTCCTTTCTTTGTTGTTGTTTCAGTGTGCGGGTGGCGCTTCTGTTGAAGAGTGTGTCGCCTTTGTGTCCAGTGACACACATGTGTAGAGTTGCTCTTGTGTGTTGTCTGGCTTATTTAATCAGACATTATTCATAGTGCAGAAAAAGTGTAACACGAAATGGCTGTTTTCTCATTCTGTTTCCATATTCGTGAGTCATTGTTTCATCGGAAACGAACAGAATTAATGCTCAAACTGAATAGCTGCTAAAACTACGTCATTGCAGACACTCACTAACTCATGGCTGAACTTTGTGAATGACAGTGGACTGCAAAAGACCATTAGGCTTTCATTTGAATTGTGACCTTTTCTAATCTGTTTCACTCGCATTTGCATGAAGTTTTAGATTTCTGATCTGAATACAGTGTCAGCTTTATGTACAAACAGTGCAGTGGCTGATCTACGTCAATTCTTACCGGGGTCCGATTTCACTGCCGTTTACCAGTTTTTCTTGTATTTTCATTATTATTTCATTATTTCATTCATTATTATTAAGTCTACATTAAAGTTGCATTGAGTTTTTTGGTATTTAGTTCACAACTATAAGCTTTGGGGCCTTAAATATGCTAGTGCACTCCTAAGTTGACAAAATAAGCTTTTAGCAGACACAAGCATTTTACAGTAATGATGACGTCATGGCATATACAGTTTTTGTCCAATGAAATGCTCTCTAGAATTGACAGTAGCATTGACATATCATCTTTTGACCGTGCATTTAAAAAAAAATACCATATCTCTACAATGTTAAGGTAAGACTAAGACAGTAGAGGCAAAACATGTTTTTCATGCACTAGTTTTGGAACCAAAACATCCAAAATACACCTTAAAGCGTTTATTTTATTGCACTTTGTCTAATTTGCATCTGTAGATTTCTATTACAATACATATCATTAAAGGCTGTTTTTTTCTCCACTTCAGTAGTGCTTACAACTTACAACCAGCGCAAACCGTCTTTTGGCCTGAAAATAGTACTTTCAGGATTTTCTAAAGACGCGCAGTGAAGAATAAGCCCTGGAAAGGCGTGGATGGAGTTATTTTTGCGTCTGACTTTATTGAATATGCATTTGTAGGAGTTTCCCTTTCAGATGCAAAATTTATGGGAGGAGAGTATTCAAATGAATCACGCAACGCGATTTACTAACGTTTGCCCCCGTCATTTTACTGGTATTTGCGCCATTATTTAACACTCCAGAAAAGCATATCTGAAAGCAGACGCTGATTTGCGCTGCTCTTGGTAGATTGTGTTGATCATTAGTTTGTGCATTGTCAGTAAATCACCCGCAGAAATGTCCACTTTTGGAATTGCGCTCTCACGCTAATTTGCCCTGTTTAGTAAATCTGGCCCTTATTCTTATCTATTTTGTTTTTATGGAGGGATTTCTTCATATCATATAATTAACTTGCTTTTATACACTTTATTCCTAAAAACATGGCAAAAATGTATAAATGTGACCCTGGAGCACAAAACCAGTCTTAAGTCGCTGGGGTATATTTGTAGCAATAGCCAAAAATACATTGTATGGGTCAAAATTATTGATTTTTCTTTTATGCCAAAATCATTAGGATATTAAGTAAAGATCATGTTCCATGAAAATATTTAGTAAATTTCCTACTGTAACTATATTAAAACTTAATGTTTGTTTAGTAATATGCATTGCTTTGAACTTCATTTGGACAACTTTAAAGGCGATTTTCTCAATATTTTCTCAATAATTTTTTTTTTTGCACACTCAGATTCCAGATTTTCAAATAGTTGTATCTCAGCCAAATCCTAACAAACCATACATCAATGGAAAGCTTATTTCTTCAACTTTCAGATGATGTATAAATCTCAATTTCGAAAAATGAACCCTTATGACTGGTTTTGTGGTCCAGGGTCACAAATAGAGATATCCAAAATCCTCATACATCCAAAATATGCCAACAAAATGAGACAATAATTTTGAACCAATGTTCGGATTTCAGTTTTTGAAATGTATGCAAATTAGTACATATTTGATTAGATAAATCATTCGCACGTTTAAACATAATATTTAAATATGCAAACTTGCAATGTGCAAGAAAATCTTAATGAAATCAATTTCATCCTTTATCCCAACTGTTCATATGTTAACCATTTCCCATCTGTTTACAAAGAAACCTCTTGTTTATCCCTTAATATCTATCAATGACAGAATCGTTGTTGTCATTTTACCTTACTCTGCCTCTAATTTGTTTCCATTTAGCCGCCATACATTTTTATTCTTTCTTTCCCCAGTCTTTACAGTGATTTCCACGACAGTGTTTGGGAAATGTATCACATTATGGAAGTAAAATGGGTTTCAAAAGCCGTTCTGTATACATTTTAATCGGATCTTGAAGAGTTTAGTGTCCTTAAAGACTAGAAAGTCTTGTAAGAAGTATGTTTTAGTGTATCAAATGTGTGTTTAGATGTTGTTGTGGTGTTGGTGGCGGAGCCTTTTGGCTGCAGGTGTCATTAAGGCACTCCCACACACTGTGCTCTTTCATGCATGCTAAGCGGCAGATGTTGTAGGAGTTTCCCTTTCAGATGCAAAATTTATGGGAGGAGAGTATTCAAATGAATCACGCAACGCGATTTACTAACGTTTGCCCCCGTCATATTACTGGCATTTGCGCCATTATTTAACACTCCAGAAAAGCATATCTGAAAGCAGATGCTGATTTGCGCTGCTCTTGGTAGATTGTGTTGATCATTAGTTTGTGCATTGTCAGTAAATCACCCGCAGAAATGTCCACTTTTGGAATTGCGCTCTCACGCTAATTTGCCCTGTTTAGTAAATCTGGCCCTTATTCTTATCTATTTTGTTTTTATGGAGGGATTTCTTCATATCATATAATTAACTTGCTTTTATACACTTTATTCCTAAAAACATGGCAAAAATGTATAAATGTGACCCTGGAGCACAAAACCAGTCTTAAGTCGCTGGGGTATATTTGTAGCAATAGCCAAAAATACATTGTATGGGTCAAAATTATTGATTTTTCTTTTATGCCAAAATCATTAGGATATTAAGTAAAGATCATGTTCCATGAAAATATTTAGTAAATTTCCTACTGTAACTATATTAAAACTTAATGTTTGTTTAGTAATATGCATTGCTTTGAACTTCATTTGGACAACTTTAAAGGCGATTTTCTCAATATTTAGATTTTTTTTTTTGCACACTCAGATTCCAGATTTTCAAATAGTTGTATCTCAGCCAAATCCTAACAAACCATACATCAATGGAAAGCTTATTTCTTCAACTTTCAGATGATGTATAAATCTCAATTTCGAAAAATGAACCCTTATGACTGGTTTTGTGGTCCAGGGTCACAAATAGAGATATCCAAAATCCTCATACATCCAAAATATGCCAACAAAATGAGACAATAATTTTGAACCAATGTTCGGATTTCAGTTTTTGAAATGTATGCAAATTAGTACATATTTGATTAGATAAATCATTCGCACGTTTAAACATAATATTTAAATATGCAAACTTGCAATGTGCAAGAAAATCTTAATGAAATCAATTTCATCCTTTATCCCAACTGTTCATATGTTAACCATTTCCCATCTGTTTACAAAGAAACCTCTTGTTTATCCCTTAATATCTATCAATGACAGAATCGTTGTTGTCATTTTACCTTACTCTGCCTCTAATTTGTTTCCATTTAGCCGCCATACATTTTTATTCTTTCTTTCCCCAGTCTTTACAGTGATTTCCACGACAGTGTTTGGGAAATGTATCACATTATGGAAGTAAAATGGGTTTCAAAAGCCGTTCTGTATACATTTTAATCGGATCTTGAAGAGTTTAGTGTCCTTAAAGACTAGAAAGTCTTGTAAGAAGTATGTTTTAGTGTATCAAATGTGTGTTTAGATGTTGTTGTGGTGTTGGTGGCGGAGCCTTTTGGCTGCAGGTGTCATTAAGGCACTCCCACACACTGCTCTTTCATGCATGCTAAGCGGCAGATGGATTTTGTGTGTGTGTGTGTGTGTGTGTGTGTGTGTGTGTGCTATGACTACTTGCTCTTATTGACGCTGCTTTTTGCCTCGGACAGGTGGCACCCGACAGTTTTGTTTGCAAGTAAAATCCAGTCACAGCTGTGTGATTAGAAAGTGCTCCTTCAACCTTCAAAGTTCCCGTTGCAGCCTTTTTTAAAACTTTAACTCACATTTACTTCACTACTGCTGTTTACATTCTGTTTTATTGATTTATGCAATGTGTCGTCTGCTTTTTGCTTGTTTTGGTGGGATGCAAAGTTCTGTTTATTGGTCTGTTAGGTGTAGGCCAATGTGTTTAGTCTATTAGAAAAGAGCTGTTACTCATCAAGTGCTCTTTTAGGTAACTTTCTGATGTTGATTTTCATGGGTTAGCCCCTCTCTCTCTCCATAACTAACACATTCTCTTTTTTCCTAAATATACAGTGTGCTCACAAAGTATTTAAACAATGAATTAAAGGTCATTTGATTAATTGACAGGAGGGTGAGCAAATGATCACATAAATCAAGATCTGCTTATTTTAACATCCCGACGAGCATGACGCAGCAACAGTTTTACATTCAAAGGTTTTAATTTAATTCCATTAAATATTAAACTAAAAGGTTTTAAATATCTATGTAATGTTGTAAAAAGTTAATTTTACATATTTATTATGTAAATATTATACTGCATTATTTTTTATTATAATATTTTATTTTTGCCACGGATATAGCAGTTTTGTGCTGATATGGCATTTCAAAATATAATATTTATTTTTAATTATAAAAATAATAATAATAAAATATTTATTAACATTTTTGAATTCTGTTAAATATTAAATTTTGCATAGTTTTGTAATATTGTAAAAAGTTAGTTTTATATTTTTATAATAATATTTTGTATTATTTTTATTATAATATATTTTATTTTTGATGTTGATATAATAATGATAAAATCATTTTAAATTAGTTTTTTATTTCTATTAAATATTAAACTGAAAGATTTTACATAGCCTTGTAATGTTGTAAGAAGTTAATTTTATATATTTATCATATTATATTGTATTATTTTATTGTATTATATTTTATTATAATACGTTTTATTTTTGCCGTTTTGTGCTGATTATGGCATTTATAAAAAATAATAATAAAATGTGTTTTTAATTATATAGCTATCGTTTTACAATGCCAGTGCCACAGAAATGACACATTTCACCTTTGCATTAGATGTCATTGAATTAGATGGAAAAATGTCAAAACAAAAAGGTAGCACAAGCACACTTTTTTGAAGCAGAACATTGCATTAAAAGGTTTTGAATTATAAAAAATATTTAAAATGAAAAATATTCCTCCTGCAACATTTATTTTCAGATGCCACTTGCTTTGATGTTTTGTTATTTAATGCAATGATGTTCATATGTTCATTTTTAAGAGTTTCGTCAAAGTCCAAATACTTTTTGGCACCATTGATTGTATGTGATTGCTTTTTGCATTTGTTAAAAAAGGAAATAAGTATTGAAATAATGGAAATAAGTATTGCTTTTGTTGTGGAGGGTTTCTAATCTTGACCGAGCATTCTGAACCATTATGACTGTGAAATCCCTCCGAAATGGGAGACAGCTGCCTTTGGCTGGAGTTTTGCTGGCTCTTGCTGATTTCACTCCATATGCCGAGCTGGGCTTCCACTCACAAAGCTTCTATGGATATTTATAAGAAAAAGTAAAAAACAAACCCATGGGATCCTGAACAAGGAGCTTTGGAACAAACTGCAAACAAACAGAATGGCCAAGGAAGAAGCACTCATCACCTGTTGCGGGTGAAAAGGAGCAGTTTGATCATAAAGCAGTTTTAAGACGTTGTCCTGGCACTGCAAGTGGAATCCCCCTCGCTAGTGCTGACTCATTTGAGCCACACATCTCTCATTTGCAGCCCAACAAGGGGTTTCCCAAATGCTGCTGTGATTCAGAGCAAAATTGTTCCTGGTTTAGTGACTAATTTGGTAGGAATGCTATTTTCTGTTATGGTTTAAAGATTTTTTTTTTGATAAATGTTGTTTACTTTCTATTACTATGGTTTTTGGATTTGTGTATAAATTCAAAAATGGAAGACAGAATACACCGTGCACTGTTATGCAATTCCTATTTGAAAAAGATCCTTGGGATAAGGGATGCACAATTCACATTGTTCACACTGAGATCTCTGACTTCCTGGTTTAGTGACTAATTTGGTAGGAATGCTATTTTCTGTTATGGTTTAAAGATTTTTTTTTTTGATAAATGTTGTTTACTTTCTATTACTATGGTTTTTGGATTTGTGTATAAATTCAAAAATGGAAGACAGAATACACCGTGCACTGTTATGCAATTCCTATTTGAAAAAGATCCTTGGGATAAGGGATGCACAATTCACATTGTTCACACTGAGATCTCTGACCTTTGATCTTTGATTGCAAACTTTGCCAATCTGAGCATGTAGTGTGTTTTGACTGTCATAAGGTCAGCAGTGATGCCTGAGAAAGTGGGTGTGTGTAGAAATGGGTAGAAAGCTCTGAGATCTCTTACGTTTGATTGCAAACTTTGCCAATCTGAGCATGTAGTGTGTTTTGACTGTCATAAGGTCAGCAGTGATGCCTGAGAAAGTGGGTGTGTGTAGAAATGGGTAGAAAGCTCTGAGATCTCTTACGTTTGATTGCAAACTTTGCCAATCTGAGCATGTAGTGTTTTTTGACTGTCATGAGGTCAGTAGTGATGTCTGAAGAAGTGGGTGTGAGTAGAAATAGGTAGACATTTTAGATTTGTGTATAAATTCAAACACGGAAGACCAAATGCTATGTGAGCTATTAGGGATGCACAGTGCGGACAATTTGGTCTTTCATAAAGTTAATGAGAAAGGTTTGTGTTCATACTGAGAACTTAGATTTTTGTCTGCAGACTTTGCCAGTCTGAGCATGTGTCGTGAGGTCAGCATTAATGTCTCAGGAAGTGGGTGTGGGATAAAACTGTGGTTAGAAATGTAACTGACTTGTGCCACATGCAATCTCTATGGTATGGGAACCAGTCTGTAGGCGAGGAATTATGTAAGAACCCTATGATCTATGGATATGACAGGTGAACCTACAACTCATCACCCACTTTACCTGTCAAAACAGAGTTGAGTCATTAAGAACAAGGTGAAGAAGCAATGTGTGCCAACGAGAAAGGTCAAAGTATTGCAATCATAAAGCTGGTTGGCCAAACCACCAAACATGTGTAATGCAAGACGTTATGTCTCACAAATGATAGATAGATAGATAGATAGATACTGTTAAACTTAACTAATCTCAACTTAACTTAAGCAACCCAATTTTAATTAATTTAATCAACAAACATTTTTTTTCTTCTTTCTATTTCCAGATGGACAGCAAATTTGGGAATTGGAAGCCACAGTTGACAAAGACAAAAGCCAGACAGTAAGTCCCTTGCCTACATTACATGAATAACTGTACTTACTGAAGGTCTATATTTAATACTCTTCTTGTACACTGTGTATAGATGCAGCAAATAAAAAAATGTTCTCATTCACAGAGCATGCTGTTCATTGAAGTGCCTCCGTATAGAGACCCATCCATTTGCCATCCTGCCAAAGTCAACTTCTACGTAATAAATGGGAAACGGAAGCGCAGTCAACCTCAGCATTTCACCTACATGCCTCTACCAGGTGCGCAGAGTATTTCTGCTCCTGTACCTTTAAGGTGGTTAGGGGTATTATTTACTGTACTTGTAAGATTTTTATATGTGCATGACCTCAGTTTGCATTTAGTATATTGAATATTATGTACCTTTTCCATGATATTAATGTTAAGTCCAGGTTCAGAATTGATAAGTGCACTTTGAATACTCCATCACAGTTATTCTCACAGTTATTTTACTTCCCTAGTTCCCTCTATTAAGACAGAGCCAGTGGATGAATATGAATCTGGTCGGATGGGTTATTCCATGTCACAAATGCTGGGGGTGTCTCCACAGCCATACTATAACCCTCGCGGGGTCATCACCCCAGACAGTGGCCTGGTGCCTGGGCTCGTCCCCTGTCAGCAGACCCGCCTGGGTGTCTCCCCTCCGGACCACCGATTTCAGCAGCAGAGCCCAGCCATAATGTACTCCCATCCTGGAAAGAGCTTGTCAAGCAGTCCTATTTACTCTCAGACGGGAGCCACTATGATTCCAGACTCCCATCGATCAGTTCTGGTCCACACAGGTTCCCCAGCCCAGTCCTCTCATCTGGCTGGCCAGCATCCTTCCAACCAGCATCCCTCAATCATCCAGTTCTCTCCCACCAACCACCACCTGCTCAGAGGTGGAGATCCTCCTGCGCCACCACCCCCAGAACATCAACACATAATTTATTGTGAGGGCTACAATCAGCATGGTCCTCAAGCCACAGGGGCAAACCGTTCACCAGCACCAGCCCAGGCACCTCAGCAGCCTCAGAATTACCCAACAGTCATCCAACAACAGCCCTTCCTCCAGAGAGTGGCCAAAGACAGGTCACCACCTGTCCAAGTAGAGCCCCAGAGATGTTCCTCGACGGACGAACAGAGAACCAGCGTTCCTGGACGAGTCACAGTCAAGCAGGAGAACTTGGACCAGGCCTACCTTGATGATGGTGAGTAGCTACAGGTTGACAAATAGCTGTTCTGATGGTTGATAGTAGGCATTCGTAATTATGTAAAAATAAGCAAATTGGTTGGGAAGCTTTAGAAACTGCTTCTTAAATAGTGTGCCAATCTATACTGTGGCTCAAAAGCATCTGTCAGTGCATATGCATGAAGTGACACATGCTTTCAAATTGTCTTTAAAATAGGAATGCGTTGTCAAGAGCCATTCTGGCACATTCTTTGACTGACAGCATGTTAATGTACCATTAGAAATGCCCCTGAGCACATTTTGTCTGCTTTGAGACAATAGCAGGAAGAGTGCTTGTCAAGTCCATCTCTTGTTGATTACTCCGAAAGAGTCAAATAAGAATGAATTATCTGGAATGAATATGGTGGATACGACTGCACGTTTCCTCACACACACCCTCTGATTTGTTTTTCAGGTGTGTCAAAAAACATAGGCATGTTATAATGACTTTAAAAATAGCCAAACCACGATGTAGCAGAAAACTGACAAGGGAAGGCATGAGATTTCAGTGTCACTTCTGTAGGGCAATTTTGTGGTTCATTACGTCTCATACAGGGGGTTCCTTACACGCTGTATCTGACAAGGAAATGGGTGCTCTTTTGACTTTGCACATAAAAAAAGTAAAAGAAAACTGAGTAGCTCCAAAACTTTTTGGACATGTTGACAGTGTTATGATTCGCAAAACAAGTGCCATGGCAACCCATTGTCAAACAGTGGAATGGGCTGCCTGGGAGAGCTGGGGAAAGCCTTTTTGTTTGTTATACTTGGCCAGGGCTTCCCCTTGCCCCCGCACCCCCGAATACTGCGGGGGGAACCCACGAGAGGATTAGCTTTTTTTCCACAGGTCGCACTCTTGCCAATCTGGAGGATAGAACTCCTATTTGCAGCTGCTGCACTTATGCAGAAAGGCAGCTTGATCTGAATAAGATAGTAATGGGTGGAAGTCCGCAGGAAAGGAAAAGGGCCAGGTTGGATGGAAAAACTGAAGCAGATGGGACCGGGAGCAAAAGATGGAATTTCTTCTGCATACTCTAATAGGGTTTCCCTGAGTAAACAGCAACGCTGAAACTGTAGACACGTCAATAGAGAGTTACTATGAGATTCCCGGGACCTTAAACCTTTAAACAAGATGCTGGTTTAGAACCTTTCTAATTAATCCCTTTAGACCCCCCTTTTTTATGTACAAGAATTTCTGGTAGCCCCATTAGAGTTTAATACCACTCTGGTAAACCCATAAAGGTTGCCCTCATTAAGGCCCTTTAAAGCAAGACAGAAACTGCTGAGATTTGTAAAAATCTCAGGGAATAACAGTGGCCACACAGAATACACTGCTCTTGCAACAATTTTTGAGTGGTTGGCTGGTAACTAGGAAGTTACCACTTTAAGTCAAGTCAAGTCACCTTTATTTATATAGCGCTTTTAACAATACAGATTGTGTCAAAGCAACTGAACAGCATTAATTAGGAAAATAGTGTCAATAATGCAAAGTGACAATAGTAAACACTCATTTTTCAGTTAAAGACAGTTCATCATTGAATTCAGTGATGTCAACATCCAGCTCAGTTTAAATAATATCTTTGCAATTATGTCAACGATATCGCCGGAAAAGAAGTGTCCCCAACTAAGCAAGCCAGAGGCGACAGCGGCAAGGAACCAAAACTCCATCGGTGACAGAATGGAGAAAAAAGTCGGGGGGCCAGTTCTCAGTCAGGGGGCTAGTTCTCCTCTGACCAGACGAACCAGCAGTACGGAAAAATCAATTTAAGACGTAATAAAACAGACGATGAACAATATTAACAGCAATTATTATATGATGCAATCAAACTTATAGCAAAATGTGGTAGTTCTGTATGTTGTTTCATGGTTGGCATCATCTGAGGTCCTCTGAGGGCTTGCATCATCTCTTCTCAGGAGTTCTGGATCCAGACTGAAGCTTGTGTAAATCCTAGTTACCACGGGATGTCAATCCATATCTACGATAGATTTCTTTTGCATATCTGACAGTGTAACATTAAGCATTAGTATTTCGAATGAGTTAAACCTGTATCCTGTCTTCTGAGTAACATTGAGAATATCACTATATATTGTTGCAACACCGCCACCACGACCAGTCTGACGGGGCTCATGCTTATAATAGTAGCTTGGTGGAGTAGACTCATTTAGACCAATATAATCATTAGGTTTTAGCCAGGTTTCAGTTAAGCAGAGTACATCAAAACGATTATCTGTGATCATTTCATTTACAATAACTGCTTTGGGTGAGAGTGATCTAATGTTTAGGAGCCCAAACTTTAAAAATTGTTTTTGTTTTTGTTCATTTATTTTTGTTCACTTTACCACTCCAACCCAAAATAGTTAGAAAATGCAGTGTGTTCTGTTGGGCCACAGTTATTCGCTGAAGTTGCTGAATCTCTCAAGGTGCGAGGCAGCTGTTTTTGTCATTCTACTCATGAGCAAGTTGACCCTGCAACTTTAGCTTTCACTTTAGCTTAGTGAATTCAGCATGGACTTTGTAATGAGCCTGTTTGGCCTAATTATAAACCAGTATAAACTAGTTGGTTAAGCTAGTTAAGAAGCCTGGTGGCTCCAGTTTTACTTCACGGTCACGGTGTAGTGATCCACCCACTAACATCTCAATGTTTGATGTTTGCCAAGACCTTCACACACAATCTGTTGTAATATGACTCATGCAGATACATCCATCTCACTTAGAATTTCGATAGTGGCTTTTGAAAGGGGTATCAGGGTTTCTGTGGTCAGCTTTCTATATAGAAACTGTACCTTCATCCATTTCATTATGAACATGCATTTCTCAATAGCAAGAAAAGGAAGCACATTGTAACACAGTTCATAGTCACGGGAAGAAGGAGACGAGAACCAGCAGACATTTAAAGAAAACTTTAATAAAATAAACAAACACAAAATGAAAGTAAAGCGGCAGCCCCTCGCGGACGACTGCCGCACACAAAACACAAAATAAAGTCCAGGCCTGGTCCTCTCTCGTCCAACACTGTCGTCACTCCTCCTTTTATCCTTCCGGAGCTCCTCCGTGGGACTCGAGACCGGTGAGTGGCGCAGGTGTCGTGCATTAGCATTTACTCCACCGGCTTCGCTCCGTTCCCACGGCTCTCGGCCCCACCCCTCTCGTCACACACATCTTTTGCGTTAATTCTAGACTTTTAATAACCAACAACTTCTTTACAAGCTTAACCAGCCAGAATTGTTTGACCAGCTTTGGCAGCAAAGTTTTAGCGATTGTGGTCCACCAACTGGGTTGAAAGAATGAATGAATGAATGATGCATTTATATAGCGCTTTATTGTGTATTGTTGTACAGCATCCACTTGGATGATGCGACGGCAGCCACAGGACAATGGCGCCAGTGCGCTCGCCACACACCAGCTACAGGTGGAGAGGAGAGAGAGAGAGAGCCAATCAAGTGGTAGGGGATTATTAGGAGGCCATACTTGACAAAGGCAAGGGGGCAATTTGGCCAGGACACTGGGGTTACACCCCTACTGTTTTACGAGAAGTGCCATGGGATTTTTAATGAACACAGAGAGTCAGGACCTCGGTTTAACGTCTCATCTGAAAGACGGTGCTTTTTGACAGTATAGTGTCCCTGTCACTATACTGGGGCATTAGGACCCACACAGACCACAGGGTGAGCACCCCCTGCTGGCCTCACTAACACCTCTTCCAGCAGCAACCTAGTTTTCCCAGGAGGTCTCCCATCCAGGAACTGACCAGGCTCAACCCTGCTTAGCTTCAGTGGGCAACCAGTCTTGGGCTGCAGGGTGATATGGCTGTGGCCATATCCAACCTAGTACCAACCTAGAAATGCACACTAGTCCAAACTGGTCTTTTTTTGTGTTGTTCTTTTTCTAGTTTTCTTTGACTGTACACTTTTGATTTTAGCTCATCTCCACATTGGCCCTTAACAAGTGTTATAAACAGCCAAACTGGCCTAGAGTTTTCAGGGTACAATGTTGGCCAATCTTCCAGTGCTCAACTGGCTCAACTTAGGCTTCCCAGGCTGGAACCAAAGCCTGAGGCAACAGAGTTGAAGTTCTTCCAGCTGGAGAGAGCAGCAGGACTAATTTAGATAGAGCACGTAAGCCATGCACATTAGTTTCAGATCACTTGCATTTGGACCATGTGTACGCCAAGCCATTGGATTTTTGGCTGTAAAAACGGTGTCCTGATAAGACATAGCTTTGTTCTTTGAAAGTGGTGTTCGAATTAAGCAGCATCTGTAGTTTATAGAGTGTAACATGGTACAGAAAGCAGAGTTGAAAGGGAAGGAGATCTTGTCAGTTTGGCCTTTGGTTTTACTCTTTCTAAACTGGTCTGTTTTGGAGGGCAAACAGTCAGACCTGCGGTGTAGACTCTTCCTGTCCTTTACGCTTACACTGTGGCTTTATTATTCGCTTAGTGCTAGCCAGTACCCACCACACACACACAGTAACTTGTAGATCATGTGCTGTATGTCTGTTCACTGTCTTTACACTCTTTACAACATACTTGCAAATTTCTTGCTCTGTTGTATAGACCTTAGTTAGGGATGGTGCCGTTTTTTGTCCACAGAAAGACCCATTTTTAGTGTTGCATTACATAAACAAATGACACCTAGCTACGTCTACAAATGGTGTCTACTTATGGCACTTTTCCACTGCATGGTACTGCACGGTATGGCTCGGTACGGTTCACTTTTGGGGGGTTTTCCACTGGGTACAGTACCTGGTACTTTTTTCAGTACCACCTCGGTTGAGGTTCCAAGCGAACCATACCGTTACCAAAATGTGACATTTAAACTCTGCTGATCACGGATTGGCCGGAGAGAATCATCACTACCGGCGTCACTGAATTTGCGACACGAGACACAACAGACCCTCTAGATTTAAATCTCCCAAATCTCCCATCTTCACAGCCAGCGAAGGATCAAACGCAACTGTTTTGAACGAGCGCACCTTTTTTTAAACCAAAAAGTGGCTGTTTCGTTGTCTGTTGAGGAAGCACAGACGTTCCTCTCGTTGATAGCAGAGGAGCGGATCCAGTGAGCTTGATAGGGCGACGCGGAATTAAACAGTTTTTCAGGAGTTGCGGCAGTAGAGGCTGTGCAACAATAACAACATGTGAATAATCCCGCCCACTCTAAAGCGGTACTAAACTGCAGTGGAAACGCAAACCGAGCCGAGCCGTGCCGTGCCGTACAGTACTGAGCCGAGCCGAGTCGTACCATGCAGTGGAAAAGCGCCATTAGTCTAAGGTCCATACACATATATATATACCTAAAGTCAATATAGGATGTCCTGTCATTCCATATTGTCATATGTTTTTCTGTTATGGTGGGGACTTTCCATTGACTTCTGTTGCTTTAATACTGAGCAAATAATTTTGATCCCCTAAACCTAACCCTTACACAGACGTGTGCATTTTTACTTTTTCATTAATATACTTTAAGCCGTTTTCATCATATAGAGACTTTTGACTGGTCCCCACAATATAGTGGATTACAGGTTTTACTATTTGAGATGTTTGCAAAACCTGATCCACATACACACGCAGTTCTGGTTCACATGAAGATGTACCTTAGACTACAATTGTTTTATATAAAGCTAATAATAATGACTACAGCCTAACCCTACACCTAAAAGAAAACTTTCCATGTTTTTGTCCCCAAGTATAGCTAAGTATATGCGCGCGCACACACACAGTGGAGACTGAGTCATCTACTATGCTCTGTCTTACTCTCCACCATTGGTTTGTAAACAAGCGTTCTGATTGGCCAAGGTCTCTCCAGCCAGACACTCACCTATTATACCGCCCAGTCTGTACACTTCCTTTACAGCTCTAAAACCATCAGTGTGTGCCAACCCTTCATTACTTTCCCTATAACCCCCTTTTCCTGTACATTGCATGGTTGTCTATGTATAGACAGGAAGAATACTTCATCATGGGACTTATTTAGACGATGTGTGTTATGATGTTTCTAAGTGATCTGATTTGAGATTGTTTTGGGGATTTTTCTTTTGGGTTGTTACGAAACTAACTAACAAGGTGCTAAAAGCCACATCAGCAAGTTTTGCTCAGCGAAGCACCACATGTATTTTATTCGGAAGAAAATCTAGTTTCTTACTGCTGTTACATGTCAAAAAGTCCAACTTCCTTGCAGTTGAGAGTTTCTTTTAAGCTGTTATAAAGTAGTATCTGGAGTCTGCGATGGCTACAGGGCCTTGTATTAGTTTTTTTTTTTTTACTCACTGATAAAGCACCTCAGCATCCCGCTGCTACCAGTTTATTCCTCTCTCATCTGTTCTTCATTAGTCTCGGAGGGAAAAACAGATGTCATCCACGTAGAGCTCCCATACTTAGGGTTGTATGACTAAAACCGCAAGGCTTTCTTCATTGTGCTGTTGTAGATTCTACTGAAAAGAAAAACGGTTTTATTTGAGTCTGATCACAGTAATCACAAATTTCCTGAATAATGCATTTTAGTATTATGTATTCGATTATTTATTTATTTTAAGATTTTTTTAAAGGGCTATTTAATGAATGAATGAAGCATTTACTTATTCATTTACGTTCATTTATCATATCTGAGGTGGTCTAAACATTTCATGCTATTTTTAATCTGTTTATTTTCAGTTTAGACTTTTATATCTGTGGCATTTTGCTTCTTACACAATCAAAGCTTCAAATAGGGAAATCAGTTGAACATCAAGTTCCTTCTCTAATGCAAGCTTTTACCACAACATACGCTGTTTGTCAAAATCTTTCAGTATGGTTTATTTCATTCTTGGTTGGCCAATTAGTGACGTTTTTCTTATGCATACATTTTGTAAAACCTGTGCATTTTTACTTTTTGACATTGCCATGGTGTTGCACTTCAAATAAAGAGCACTATAACTTGTTGGATGTTTGTTACTATGTATTATTGCATTATTCATTGCTAATAATAAGAGTGCAGATTGCTGTAGTGGGTTTCATTAATTTTATGCTAAATATTCAGAATGGCCATCTTAGTCAGAAACATATGGCTCAAGAGAATCTATATGCTACACCTGTTATTCCAGCACATCCATTTTAACAAACAGCATGGCATTGTGTAGTCTATTGTGGTAGTGATGCCCTGGCTGGGCTCTGGGTTTCCAGGCCGAAGTGTCTCGTCCTGATAGTATACAGCACTGAGGATGTGGCCAATCAGGTTAAACCAGTCTGCATGACGCTGCAGTTTAGCAGCTGAATAAGTAAATGGTGGATATATATATATAACAAATGGAATCTTTTGTCCTAAACCAACATATTTTATTTATACCATTACTTATCTACTAAACTTTTTTGGACATGGTACCATGGTAATACTTTTGGACAGTACCATGTATTTATTATAACAACTTGTTTTTGGTCTACCACGTAATCGTACCATGAATTTGTCATCATTTTGCTCCATGCTTAACTCAAACCTGTGTAGAGGTGTATTCCCACATTCGTGTGATTTGACCTTTGTTCACGTGTGGCTAGACTAGAGTTGGTGTGTAGTGGTATTGCGATTGTGTTAACAACCCCACGCGCCCTGCTGCTATTCTTAGAATGAAGAGGCAGTAAAAGTTTCCATTTATGCCCCCCTGTAGAAAGAGTAACAACAGGAAGTAATGGCCAATACAAGGGCTTCACTGAGCGTGTTCTGTCAGATGATTCCCTTCCACCTAGTGCCCATTCAGTGTCACTGCAGTTTAACATGTGAAAGTGATATTTGTATGTATATATAGATTGTGTGTGTGCACGTGTGTGTTTAGTTTTAATATAATCAAAATCACTACTACATCAATATCTGCGGGTTTTACATAGGCTGAATTCAAGTAAATTAGGACACTTTTTCCATTTCATTTCCATGTCAAATATTTGTCCAGTTCATCTATATTTTATCATTCATGCATGTATACATATTATTACATATATGCTAATTTAAATATACATATTAAATCTGGAAATAATATGCTTAAATAACCACACACACACACACACACAAGTAACACCTTTAGAATTTTTTTACAGTAAAGTTATAATGTAAAATGAAGAAATATTTGAAATTACACAATATAACAATATAATGTTTAATATTATTTTAAAGTACTTATTAAATCTGGAAATATATATTTAATATACTTAACTGAACATACAGGTTTAAAATATAGATGTATGTATGTGTGTGTGTGTGTGTGTTAATTTAAATATACATATAAAATCTATATTATTATTATATATCATAAATTTGTAATTAAATATTTAATTATAGATAAATAAATATGCTAATTTCATTATATTAAATGACACAATTTTTAACATTTTTAGAATTGTAATGTTTTTTTTTTACATTTTTTTTCATTTGGCTAAGTTATGATATTATATATAAGCATTTATACTAGTGTTCTGAGACTTTTGAACCAATATGTGCAGTTGCACATTATGCAATTCACTTGTTCACAAATCTTCTGTCCTTTCATTTTGAAACATGTTCTTCTTTTCTGTAGTGAATGAGATCATAAGGAAGGATCTGACAGGAGTGCCTGGCAGGGGTCAGACATAGAGGAAACCCCTGATCGGGAAGCACGCAGGACCCCTGGAGTGTTCGCTATGTGTGTTCCCCTGCCTTCAGCGCCACACGTGAGAGCAGCAGCAGTGAAGCCTCGGCCCGGTCAAGTGTCACCCCTGACAAAAACTGGATCATGGACCACGTTTAACCAAACATCCATCTCAGTCAACTCCAGGAACAGCAGCGTGTTGATTTGAATTCGGTATTGAATTCCCCTGCTGTTATTTGATTTTTGAAAGCTCGTCCAATGTTGATCTCATATGTCAAAGTTGTCAGAGACTCAAGCCTTCATAAACAGTTTGGATTGGACAGGTGGAGTTAAGTCAGTTTTTTCCTTTTTGTGGGTTTTTTATTCCATAGCCTTTTGACTCACATAAATGAACTCACTCAGATTAGTGTATTTCGAGCAATAACCTCATCATCTGTGAGAGTAAACCATTGCTGTCTATAATATTCCCCAAAACAAGAGGTTTGCACATACTTCTGAATGGAAAGTGGATAAATACATCACACCACTGCTAATACTTGATATATGTGTCTAAGAATAGCCTGTTTTTGTAGTAGGTGAACGCACGTGTACATCAATCCAAATCTATGGGGAGTCAGACATAGAGGAAACCCCTGATCGGGAAGCACGCAGGACCCCTGGAGTGTTCGCTATGTGTGTTCCCCTGCCTTCAGCGCCACACGTGAGAGCAGCAGCAGTGAAGCCTCGGCCCGGTCAAGTGTCACCCCTGACAAAAACTGGATCATGGACCACGTTTAACCAAACATCCATCTCAGTCAACTCCAGGAACAGCAGCGTGTTGATTTGAATTCGGTATTGAATTCCCCTGCTGTTATTTGATTTTTGAAAGCTCGTCCAATGTTGATCTCATATGTCAAAGTTGTCAGAGACTCAAGCCTTCATAAACAGTTTGGATTGGACAGGTGGAGTTAAGTCAGTTTTTTCCTTTTTGTGGGTTTTTTATTCCATAGCCTTTTGACTCACATAAATGAACTCACTCAGATTAGTGTATTTCGAGCAATAACCTCATCATCTGTGAGAGTAAACCATTGCTGTCTATAATATTCCCCAAAACAAGAGGTTTGCACATACTTCTGAATGGAAAGTGGATAAATACATCACACCACTGCTAATACTTGATATATGTGTCTAAGAATAGCTTGTTTTTGTAGTAGGTGAACGCACGTGTACATCAATCCAAATCTATGGGGAAAAAAGCCTTAATATTTTTAATTACTATAAGCAAATGCACTGTTCTTCAAAACAGCGTATGCACTTCTTGTCAGCTAATTATATTTTATTGAAGGTTTCTCAGCGACATGAGATTCGTTTATAATCATGTAGATGTTGAGCTAATACAGCAAAAAAACTAAACAATGAAGTGATATTTTTTTCTTTATGATGTCTATAGAAACTGTTTTAACATCTGTGCCTTTTCCTGAAGTGCTGTCATTCTACCAAAACGTAGAACAAGCGAACCAAAAATGAATGGAAATGCATGTACTTTGTGTCAAGTACATCTAAACTACATTTAGGCAATATCTTTGTGCCATACTAAAACTGTATGGTTATCATATTTTATTATTGTTTATTTGTGTACTCATGACCTAACCAGTTCCATCTGTTCTACTTATGAATATACAACACTTGAAATATTCAAGTTTTGTGTCCCATGTTAAAATTTAGGTTAGATGTAGTACATATCTGTCTCATGGAAGATTTTTTTTAACCATAACTGCTTTGCTTTTATGATATGCATATATATATATTGTGTGTGTATGTTTGTGTAAATGTAGAACATTCATGGAAATCACTTTCTGTATGTATACGGTCTGCATGTCTCTAACGCAGTCACATTCGTTTTCTCATCTGAATGCAAGCTGACAAAAAGAGAATTTATTGAAGTGACAAACTAATTCATCAAGAAGCATCAGCTTGTGTTCAAAAGCTTGTTTCTGAAAATATTTTTGAAAGCAATCCTGCCCACTTTTAAAAAAAATGCATAAGCAGGCTATATTTTTACATGTCTTTACAATTTTGGCTGAATAATTAAGAGTTATAAATGAATAATTCATTTGTATCATCTAAAAATTTATTTTGGAATACATTGTAAAAAAGAGTGATGCTAATGTTTCCATGGAGCCTTTTTCTTTTTATTGTGAATAGATTGCCTCAAAAGTGTACATTTTAATTTTCATTTTTTAGAATCAGATAGTCAAAATAGGAAGGGAATATTTATATGAACTGAATCAGTTGTTCTCTTTCCATTTAATATCTTATAACCAAGGCTCTGGGAATATACGAACTGCCAAAGCTTTTGCTGCATAAAGACGAATTGCATTTCATTTTTTATATATTAACGTAAAGCTGTCAATGCCAAAAGAGAGACCAATTCTATTTTTTTTTCATGATTATATTCATGTTTTGGCTTAAGCATGTCTAATATGTTTAGACGTGTTCATGTTTGTTAAATAAAGCTAGCTGAGAACACGAGCAATAAAACTAAAAGCTTTAAAGAGATTCTGAGTCTTCATTAGACATGCCATATTCACTCACTGTCAGAGGCGGACTTTACCATTAGGCAAAAGGTAGGCGACCGCCTTGGGCCCCCAAAAGCCAAGGGCCCCTAAAAAAAATGTTTTTTATATACGAGACGTGCATTCAGTGGTTGCTGGGGTGTTTATTTCCACGATGCAGAAAACAGGAACAGAATCCCGGAATGCTTTCATAGAAACGGAATTTACTGTGTAACGCGGAATGTGACGGAATGACTGACGCAGACGTGCTGTTTTGTTTATTACTGAAGCACACGCGTGTTGCGTGTTGTCTGTAGTAAATGATATTTTTGCCATTTAATATTCACATATACACTAGTCCATATCGCGGTTTGATTGAAGTGTACTGACTTGCATTTGATTGATTTATTTAAAATTTGAGGAATTCCGTGGCATTCCTCGTTACACAGTAAACCTCTGTTGTGTAGCACTCTGAATGTACAAAAACTAAAGGGTTGGTTTAATTTAAATTGGAATAAAATATAGATTCATATTTTTGGCTTCATTTGATTACTAGAAAAATTCAAATACACAACACAGAATTTCTAAAGAAAAAATAAAAGAAATAAAAATGCAAAAGAAATAATCAAATTTCATAGGGCCCTATTATTGTCTACACATAAATAAATTAAGTTGTCTTTATGAATTAAATTAATTAGATGTATGTAATACAGAAAAATTTAAATGGAAAGCACAGAATTTGGGCCCTATGTAATTTTTTTTTGTTAAACTTTTAATTAAGTTCCATGATTTCAATTAATTAGACATTATATTAGATTGAAATGTAATATAACAATCCAGAACAAAAAAAACTGAATAAGGATTTTGGAACAAAATAAAACTTAATTTGGGAAAAATAAAACTGGTTTCATAGGGCCCTACAAATGAAAATATGCATCTGAAGCTATAGTTTAACACTAAAGTGTGTATGATGTGTTTATTGGTTTAAGTGGTGCTTACTGGTTTCTGTGAAGGACACAAGTAGAGGACGCATGCACAGTTACTTTCACACAGACACACTTCATGATTGGCTGAAATCATCCTTAAGCGTCTAAATGTATAATTTCCTTCAGCTTAATTTAGCTCTGTAATTAAAATAAATGAAAAATGTATTTTCAAGTTTAGAATTAGACAGCTTGAGTTGTGTAGACAATAGCTCAGTGGAAATGACCCCAAAGTACCACCTGGTGTCCGACCTGTTATAACCTGTTTAAATGTGAAAAAGGAAATCCATTATTTATAACATGTACATGAAAAATCTAGAACATTGGACACAACTATGGGACACAGTTGTGCAGCAGCGAGCATCACAACAGTGAAAGGAACCTCAAGGTTCAGGAAGGGCCCCATTCCTGTATTTTGCCTGGGGCCCCCAAATCACTAAATCCACCCCTGCTCACTGTGGGATACTTCTTTCCCCATATGTCTTTGCACGTGAAAGACTAGTCTTTAAATAGTCACTGAATGAATGTTTTTGGTGAAGAGATAGAAAAACCGGGAGTACGGTCTGAATCGGATCACGATTCAATAATAAACACGACGCTCTGACTGAATCGCTTAGACCATTCACTCGCGCACGGAATCGTTTGGCACGGTTTTGAGTTAACTACTTAATGCACGCTGTGAAATAGTTACGGGAGGCTTTACAACACGGAGAACAACATAAGCAATGAACGAAGTGGATATTATTCACCCAATCCACTGAAACTAAACCTGGAAATGTGATGAAGAACTGAGGCTTCAACACCTGCACTTGCAAGATAACGACTCCTAGGACGCTGCAGGTAAAGACAATTTCAAAGCATTTTCAAAACATTAACCGCATAAAAAATCACTTGCAGGCCTACCAAAATGTACGATCCTGGTATATTGCTTTTGTAAGAAATGACAGGGGTCATATGATGCGATTTCATTTTTTCCTTTCTCTATGGAGTGTTACAAGTTCTTGGTGCATAAAGAAGATCTGTAAAGTTGCAAAGACTAAAGTCTCAAATCCAAAGAGATATTCTTTATAAAAGTTAAGAGTCAGCCACGCCTACCTAAAACGCCTCGTTCTAACACGCCCCCACATGTCTACGTCACGATGTGGGAAGATTTGCATAATGCCGCCCAAATGTTCACACAAAGAAAGAAGGCGTAACTTATATCGAGGACGATATCCGCTTCGTCATGCCTAGAGCTGATCCATGCTGGTCGCTGAGGGAATACCATCAACTTCGCGCTGTGGATCGCCGGATCGGCTTTCAACGTGGACAAAGCGGAGTCCAGCACAGGGTCGTCACATGTGGTTGCCGCAAGCCCACCGGCCGCTCCTTCCTCGAATCCGCCGGCCGTTCCTCACTCTAGCCGCAGGCCTCCGCTCACTCAAGGCCGCCATGTGAAAGCAAAACTACTTTGTTTGGCCTTCCAAAAGAGGACACGACTAGAAATCAGTGGTTAAGTTGTATTTACAACACTGTTCCAGAACAGTTCAACCCAAATATTCAGATGTGTGCAGCACATTTTATGGAGGACTGTTTCCTGATCCTGG
>NW_015505307.1:462233-470017 GCF_001515645.1 Sinocyclocheilus grahami | reverse complement strand
TTATTTATTTCTTTTTTTTTTTGTATGTACAGTACATATGATACATTCCTATTACTCAATTGTAAACAATTTCAGAATGTAATTATTCTAACACATTTTAAATGGTTTCTACAAGATCAAGTTTTGATCTCTAGTAGGCTATAGTATTTCATCCGCATTTTAGCCTAAATGTAGGCTACTGGAAATATGGAGGTTGAAACTAAATATATTTTCAGTTTCAAAAATACATTTAATTGAGCTTCACATATATTTAGCTTATATTTCAATATATATTTGGCCAGAAAAATGATAAGCAGTGTGATTCAGAGACTTGCAGATGTTTAAAAATCAGTTAACAAGTTTTGTGTACTGTGTTTATGGTGCTATTGACTGTCATGGTACATGCTCCTCTATGAAACACCTGTTCACTTTATGTCTCCCAATTGCTCTGAATCAATTCAGTTAATCATTGATAGTCTCAGTTAGCTCTAAACGCTGCGGCTTTGATACAGCAGATGCTTGCTTGACATTTCAATCATTAAATCTGAGCAGAGATGCACAGAACTTTGTGCCTTTGATGGCATCGGCCCATGTGTCCCTTTGTGACTACACAGCTCTTCGCCTCTCAGACAAATAAGCATCTTGTAGCGTTTGCCTGGTCGCTAGGCGACAGCTTGTTTGGGCCCTAACTGGAGCGAACGCCGTGAATGAACCCAGTGTTCAGGAAGTGCCTCGGTATGACATCACTACCTTTGAGCAAAATAAATAAATAAAGCAGCACGTTGGGCGAGACACATTATGCCCTTTATCCCGGACAACTTGCCCCGAGCTGACCTTTATTTAAAAACAAATAACATCAAAATCATAATTCAATCTTTAGGTTTAAACTACCTTTATTATATATTTGATTATTGTCCAAATATATTTTTGTGTGGTTTGTATTGTGTTGTTCACCCAACAGATATAGCAAAAATGTAATTATATTGATACTGGAAGGCAGAATTAACAAATGTTCTAATTTAAGGCCACATAATAGTAAAAACAATATTTTTTATGTAATATATTAAATTATATCAAATATAAAATATATGTTGTTTAATAGAGAAATTAAAATATTTGTATTCAGGAAGAAAAATTAAAATGCACTTTCCCTAGTGCTCTTTGATTTTGGACCCCATTGTGTGTGACATATATACTCTTTAACCTATAAGGAGTGTGTGCAGCGCATTTTACGGAGGAAAGTTTCCTAAACCTGGTAAGGGGCGCAACATTTCCATCACACGCTTGAGGAAATGCATATGAATAATATGTGAAGGGCTGTCTGGCCCTTCCCCTACCCGTACCCCTCCAACCAAAAGAGAACCGAGACACCCCTACCCCTTCACGTGAAAGGGAAAGGGGTAGAATTGTGATTGGGCCTTAGTGTCTGCGATAATATTGTAATTGTTGTTTTAACGATATGTGAGCTGACGTTATCGAGTATGCCACTCATTTTGCAAAAAAACAAACAAAAACACGTCTTGGGAGTACAAAAGCATTCACTGTGTGACGAGGCCTATTAGAATGCAGTTAAAATGCCACTATAATTCAAGTTATGAAAACAAAAATAAATATCCCTGTTTGGGCTTTTGTTTTTTATATTATATTTATAAGATATGATATAGTTAAAGGGGTCCTATTATGCTTTTTCACTTTTTGAATTTTAGTCAGTGTGTACGTTTGGGCATTAAAAAGATCTTACAACTTACAAATCTCAAAGTCCACTCCAAATTGAGATATTTAGTTTTTTAAAAATCCCTTTTCAAGAACTACAACGAACGGCTTGTTTGGACTACAGCGTTTGTTTTGCGGGTTTTGTGATGTCACAAAGCGGTCCATTAGAATATCATTAAAATAATTTCCGCCTAGGAAATTGGAATGGTTGGGGGGGTGGGGAGGGGTGAGGTCGTGGTTAGAACGCTTGGTTGAGTGCATCAGACGAGACGACGAAGAAGAAGTGCTGCTGTAGCCTCAAGTTTTCGCAAGTTATTACACATGCACCTGAATAATTATGTATGTAAATATGTATGTTACAATTATGAAAACGTTTTTATTATAAATTGCTGACAGTACAATACTGGACAATTATGTAATCTGTGGAATTTACACTTCAATTATGAGACTACAGTGTTTCCCATACATTGAGTGCGGGTGTTTTTACGTCACTGTATTTCTGAAGGAAACCGACTGTCTTCAGAAAATTGGATGTCATTTTCATGTAATCTTGCATGTAATGTCTGATAAAGCAGTGTTTTTTTTAGCGGAGCGCTGCTTTGTGTACAGCCGTTACAAGGGAAACCTTGATTTCTACCACTCCAACAGCGCCTCCTGCTGCCAGAGAATGAATTTGCATATATATGCCGCCTGGGAAACACTGGACTATGGTATAAATAAATTCAACTGTATAACATTTTCACTGCAATTCTTGTTGTAATGTTAAAATTAAATAACAATAAAAAAAATAATACATATACACTTATCTGTACATAGTAAATGCAGTTGTTTTTAAGTGGTTGTTGACATCCTATCTAAAATGTGATTTAGCCCAAAAAAAATAACATTAACGTTACCACTCTAATATGTCTTGCAATATCCGTGCGTGCAAAGGTTCTGTGCTATACTCTTGTACAATATTCTCTGGGTTTGAATCTGAAATTGATATGGCAATATTGATGCCATCCTTAACTAAACTTGCTGCTTTGGCAAGGGGCGGGGCAGTACTGAAACACCGTCTAAGCTGTTCACCAATCACAATGCACTGGGATAGCTAACCAATCACATCACATTTAATTTTTCGGAAGGCGAGCCTTCATCAAACCCGGAACTAATCGAGCCATTTGTGCCAGACTGGGGAGAAAGGTATTGTAATAATGTAAATGATGTAAAAAATAATGTGTTTTTCAAACCACCAAGCATGAGAGCATGTTCTAGTACACCCCCAAAACAAATTCAAAGATCAAAGACCATTTTTAAAATAACTCGGACTGGATTAGTCTGAAAGAAGAAAGTCATATACACCTAGGATGACTTGAGGGTAAGTAATTTATGGGCTAATTTTCATTTTTGGGTGAACTAACCCTTTAAGGTGCATCCCAATTTGTGTACTATTCAGTGCTATTTTGTAGTAGTGTATATATAATAGTGTATATATGTGTATAATTTATACTACTAATTATATAAATAGTAAATTATACACTACTACATGGTTAAGTACATATAAGTGTATAGTGTGTCATTTGGGACGCAGCTTTGGTTCTAAATGAATCAGCTATTTTGAACGAATCATTTGAATGAATGATTTAATGAATCAATCATTAAGACAGGGACTTGCTGCCACCTACTGGTGGGTTTAGTGTCATTTATTTCTCCACGATGGTTCTAAACCAGCCAAGGTACCAGCACAAAAACATATGGAGAAAAATATCAATTATCATTATCGAAAAAATCCTAATAAATACTGAGATGTATATATTTTTTGTCAATATCGCACACCCCTAATTTGGAAATTAAACAACAGTTTTGCCCTCTTTTCTTCTCTAGACGATTCGATCTGAGCATTTAAGAGACTCACTAGCAAAGCAACGTCTTTAAAAGACTCCCTGCGCAATAAACTACTGTACAAACATTTCTGACATTTGGAGGGAAATCCGGATACACTCTTAAATGTTGTGCAGTGCCAGAGCCATCTGTGCTGCCATCCACCCTCAGAGTCTTACACATCTAACACAGATGAGCTGATTGGCGTTCATCGATTATTATACCGAAGCTCCAGGGTCTTACATACAAATGAATATGGCATTAAAAATGCTTTAAATGTGCCATCTGCTACATTTAGTAGTAATTTGTAAGTATATTTGAATAAATTCATATTCAATAGTTTGAGGTTTTTGTAGTATAACAGCTGATAAAAACATCACAATAATCCACAAGTTATCCACACCACTCAAGTCCATCAATTAATGTCTTGTGAAGTAAAAAGCTGCGTGTTTGTAAGAAACAAATCCAATTCATACAATTAAAACATATAAATAAAAGTAAGAAGTGTATAAACATATATATATTTTAACTACTAAAACTTTTATTAATATTAAAGTGAAAATTAAAAAATAAAATCTAAATAAAAAATACAAAAAATTAGAATGCCAGTGGTACTACAATAACTGATTCACGGTGTCAGATTTTTTAAATATTGTACTGTTATTGGAATGAGCTGCTCTAATGTTGCACGCCAGTTAGTGTCAATTTCAGCTTTACCTGAATCAAAAAATAAAATAAAACCTATACTTGGTGACTTTCCATGTCACTTCCTGTACAAGTCCTCTTTGACAGAATCCAACGATAGTCTGAAGTCTGGTTTAAGATATTTGATTCAAGTCGTGCATTGTTTGACGATATGAAAATTAAAGTTTTAATTTGTATTTCTATTTAATTTCATTCATATTGTTGTGCATATGTTATAGTCGCATTGCCATTTTCATTATTTTGCAAATGTAAGTTTTTGTTATTATGTTTGTTGACAGTTCTTTCACTAGTTTGCTTTCACAATATATATTAGATTTTTTCATTAGCGATAATGACCTTGCTTCTCCCGATGTTGTCTTCACAGACTCTTGTTGTTCTGTTATGGAGGCATCATCACAATCATTCCTTAGACATTTCCATCTTCTCGTACATCAACAGATCATGCAGCTGCACAGTGACGGATCTGCCAAGACTAAATCACATGTTTTCCGACTGTTCAAATTGTGGTCCGTTGCATTCGTCGGGTCTCTTGACACACACAGATTAAAGTGAAGTGAGTGGGAAGCTTAATTATGCAGGCTCTTATCTGTGTTTTTTTTAACACTGCCTTTTAATGTGTGTAATTAGTGGCGTCCCAAATCATTTCGAACAATCAGCTGTCTCTCCAACAGCGAATAGTCATTATGCTCTTAATAAGAAAAGAAGCACGGCATTGAGAGAAGGCAAATTAATAAGAAGTTTAGGAAAGTTCTGCTTTAGGATCCTAAATAGTTCAACATTAACCTCTATTAGTATAAAAAACAACCCTGAGAACCGTGATATTTCCTCTAATGATCCACCAAAGTAGCTTATTATTTCTGAAGCGGAAATTAAATTAATTCTCATTATTGCACGGTGCTTTATTATTATGGCTTTTTCTGTGTTTTCCATATTCCAGGCAGGAATATTTTTAAATTACCATTATAGCACAAGCATAGAAAACAGTCATAATAATAGAGCATGATTGTGGGCAGCTGTGCATATGATCTCATCGGTAAGAGGAAGCTAGTTTAATGGCATGTTGTCCAGCGCAGATGGATCATTGTGGCTTTTTCATGAAGAGCTGCTCTTGTGGACAAGTCGCTGGATGTCCATCACAACTTCAGCGCTCCTCTATAACGTGTCCTCCAGGGCCGCAACCTTTTTTTCAAATTTTCATGAATCATTCTGCCAGGCCTGACTCTTAGTGGCCTTATTGTTTGTGATCCCGACTTTATTAGAACAACGAGAGCGTCTATCTGCCATAGCTAGCTGAGCCATCAATCTTCTTTTTGAGACTAAAACAGACACAAAAACTATAAATAATAAAATACAAAATAAAAATGTTTACAAGCTTTCTGTGTGTTGCATGTCCAAGGCGAAATAGTAAAATGGAACCACATAAGTGAGCGATTTGAAACGCTTTATATAAGAAAGACCTCAACTAACTTGATGTTAGCATGCTGCAAAGATGACACAATACTTTAATCAAAACAGAATTACACAGCACACACAAATGTTGAGTAAATTGGTAGTTGTATTTGGACTGAACGATAAGCACTATTTATTTCCACCTCAAAAATAAAAATAGTAAACAAATAAGTCACACTGAAAAATAAAACAATAATATTCTTTCATTAATATTTGTATTTAAGGTTACACTTTTTTCGATAGTTCACTTTAGACATTCTACTAACTGTAAGTAACTTTGTAACTACATGTCAACTACATGTCAACTAATTCTCATTAATTTGCAACTACATGTCTACTAACTCTCAGAGTAGACTGTTAGGGTAGGTTTAGGGTTAGTAGAATAAGTTGACAAAGAAAGTGTTAGAAGATATTAAGCAGACAGTCTACTAATACTCTACTAACTGCTAGTTGACATGTAGTTGCAAAGTTACTTACTGTTAATAGAATGTCTAAAGTGGACTATCGAAATAAAGTGTTACCGTATTTAATTATTTACAGCTTTCATACTTTTTGCTATGAAATATAAGTTGCCTATTATATAATTAATAATTATGTTGTCTTATTAACCATTATGAATGATTTTGTTTAGGGCTGTCAAAAAAAAAATTGAATTTCGAATATTCGTCGAATTTAAAATACAAATCCACATTCGAATGCAAAAACGTTGCATCCGAATTTTAGTTGTGCGTTAAGGAGGCAGCCTTATCAGTGGCGCACGAGATGCGATGACGATGTAAGTGTCGCTGCATTATAATGTTTTTGTTAGCCTATTCAGTTGTTCATTAAAAATATTGCGGAAAAAGAGAACATCAAGATCTTGTTTACAGCAAAACTGAAACCAAGCCGTTCACACAGAACACATATTTCGTGCATTTTCTAGAGGGACAGCCCTCTACGAACACCTTGGCAATTGAATCGCCATTGGCTTGTAAATTTTTTTGTTTACTCGCCAGACTGATAAATATATACATATATACACACATACATAAACACACACACACACACACATACACACACAGGTTTGTTTTTATGCTTTATGGGGACTCTCCATAGGCGTAATGGTTTTTATACTGTACAAACCGTATATTCTATTGCCCTACACCATCCCTACCCCTAAACCTACCCCTTACAGGAAACTTTCTGCATTTTTAGATTTTCAAAAAAACTCATTTTGAATTATTTATAAGCCTTCTGAATTACTCAGGGACGATAATAGGTGAGCGCCAGCCAATGAGATTGCCGTTTGCGCATTAGTTCCGCCTACTACAGGAAAACCCGGCAGTTCTTAAAAGCTGAAGAATTCCAAAGGAACTGTTATTTTTACAGGAAAATACAACAAAGTATATCGTTTACATGTAGCGCGCATAGGTAGCGCATCAATTCTCTCTCTCCTTCTCTCTCTGCGTGTGTGCGAAACAAAGCGACGGCGAGTCGTGCGCCTTCACACTAGAGTTTACGATACGTTGTGCGTTGCAAATCCATTCAGATGAACTGAAAAACAGCACAGATCGTTTAGCGGAGAGTGAAACTCTGAAGCACTCAGTCAGAGTGTTCGGCGAGTGAAAATATATCTGTGCTAAACTTATACTTAGCCTCCAACTCACACACTGACGAGTAAAATCTGAGAATTTATTAGCAATTGGCTAATATTAGACATCATTTAGTCGCCAGAGTGAATATTTAGTTGCATATGCGAGTGATTTACTAGCAATGTAGAGGGTTGAGGGACATCTATCACCATTGCACTTGCGCCTCGTACAAAGGAGCCACATTATTTATAAGCCTTCTGAATTACTGGGACACTGAAAATGTCCTCATAAATCACCTACTCGTTGTAATACCTATGTCATACCCATGTTATTATTCAAATTTGTGTCCTCATAAACATGCACACACACACACATACATACACATATACACACACACACATTCACATACATATACATACACATACATACACATACACATATACACACACACATACATATACACACATACATATACATACACCTATATATATATATATATATATA
>NW_015505307.1:415831-461179 GCF_001515645.1 Sinocyclocheilus grahami | reverse complement strand
TGTGTGTGTTCGCTCGAACTGATTCGCTGAAATCAAAACAGGGACGATAATAGGTGAGCGCCAGCCAATGAGATTGCCGTTTGCGCATTAGTTCCGCCTACTACAGGAAAACCCGGCAGTTCTTAAAAGCTGAAGAATTCCAAAGGAACTGTTATTTTTACAGGAAAATACAACAAAGTATATCGTTTACATGTAGCGCGCATAGGCAATTCTCTAATTCTCTCTCTCCTTCTCTCTCTGCGTGTGTGCGAAACAAAGCGACGGCGAGTCGTGCGCCTTCACACTCGATACGTTGCAGTCAGAGTGTTCGGCGAGTGAAAATATATCTGTGCTAAACTTATACTTAGCCTCCAACTCACACACTGACGAGTAAAATCTGAGAATTTATTAGCAATTGGCTAATATTAGACATCATTTAGTCGCCAGAGTGAATATTTAGTTGCATATGCGAGTGATTTACTAGCAATGTAGAGGGTTGAGGGACATCTATCACCATTGCACTTGCGCCTCGTACAAAGGAGCCACATGTTTCAAGTATAGTGCTGCGTCCCAATGTGCCTACTTATACTATGTATGTACTCTTTTGGTGAAGAAAAAGTACACACATTGTACAAATTTTTGTGAATTTAACAGTAAAATACTGTAAAAATGCTACAGTAAAAACCTGTTAACTGGTTAACAGTAAGTTTCCATACTATATTCGGTGAATAAATGTAATTACATTTAATGTAATTTTACAGTAAAATACTGTTAAAAATACATTTTTTGGAAGTGAAAAAGAAAATGTCATTGTACAATTTACAGTGAAAGAACGTAAATTGACACTCCCAGAATTCCCAGAATATTTGATGTTTTTTTTGTTTAAATAACATGTTTCTTCTTAGTGCGCGCGCGGCTGTTTTATATGAATATATCTCTGAAGGGAACCGACTGCCTTCAGAAAAGTTTCGATGGCATTTTCATTTGATCTGATAAAGTAGCGTTCACTGGAGAAACCGCTAGTTTTATCACTCTTTCATTTTAAATAAGCCCGTCTCCAGCAACATTTCCAGTTTTTGTTGTTGTTCAGTTTTGTTGTTTTCTGCAGCGACTCGGAGCACATTTCATACCCTTTTTTATGGCTGAAGCACATTTGTTTCAATCTATAAGAATAATCAGCCTACACTACCAGTCAAAAGTTTTTGAACAGTAAGATTTTTAATGTTTTTTTTTTTTTTTAAGAATTCTCTTCTGCTCACCAAGGCTGCATTTATTTGATCCAAAGTACAGCAAAAACAGTAAAATGCTGAAATAATTTTACTATTTAAAATTGCTTTCTATTTGAATAGATTTTAAAATGTAATTTATTCCTGTGATCATACATAGCTAAATTTTCAGCATCATTACTCCAGTCTTCAGTGTCACATGATCCTTCAGAAATCATCCTAATATGCTGATTATCAATATTTAAAACAGTTGAGTACATTTTTTTCAGGATTCTTTGATGAATAGAAAGATCCAAAGATCAGCATTTATTTAAAAAGCTTTTTTAACATTATACTATTCCATTCAGTATAATTTTTATAATTTTTTTGGAAAAGAAATTAATACTTTTATTTAGCAAGGATGCTTAAA
Source organism: Sinocyclocheilus grahami (assembly GCF_001515645.1). NCBI lineage: Eukaryota > Metazoa > Chordata > Actinopteri > Cypriniformes > Cyprinidae > Sinocyclocheilus > Sinocyclocheilus grahami. Next base: position 459,565 of record NW_015505307.1, on the reverse strand, counting down.
ACTGATTAAAAGTGATGATAAAGGCATGTATAATGTTACAAAAGATTTCCATTTCAGATAAATAGTGGTCATATCGATATCGGAATTATATCGTATCGACCGAAATTAAGAAATATATCGTGATATAAATTTTGGTCATATCGTCCAGCCCTAGTTCATCATGTGACTTTCTCATCACCACCTGTTTTTGGTGGTTATCAGTGCATTACAATGGTTCAAAACAGATATTAGTACTTCAATATGTTAGTGTATTAGCATTACATCAGTTAATGAAATGCAGTATTTTATTGTGAATTAAGTTATGTCTGTAAAACCTAAAATTTTGCTAACATATTTTTTACGGTGAAAATCTGGCAACCACAGCTGCCGGTATTTTACCGTAAAAGTCACAGATGTTTTTTTACAGTGCACTTTTGAGTGTGTAGTAGAAGATTAGGCAAGCTTTGGGACATATTATCACATCACACAATTGCATCTTTAAAGGACCGCTCTGTCGCACCAGTTACAAGTACCCTGTCACTTTAAACTGGCCTGTCAATCATCTTGTCACAGTTAACATCCTCCACATTTCATTTCATTTAACTTCCTACCGTACTGGAGAGAAAAGAAGTAGCTCGTTGATCTGCCAGTCGCGGGTCTTTCGAGAACTCTGCTCATATTTTCTGCATAATGATGCATTTAAAAGTTAAGTTATGACCAAATGGATATATATAAAAGTTCACATTGCTGTTGCAGATGAAATATAACACGGATACCAATAATAGTATAATATTATACGAATAATTAGTAACTTAAACCCCTTTTTGTAAACCTCTACCTAACCGTCGATCGCGCGCATCCGCCATGTTTGTAGTTTAACGCGTTTTATTTGTGTTTGCAGTTCTGGACCGAATCCTTCGCCAAAGCGCAATGGATTGTGGGCAATTTTAGCCATTAGAGTGTGCACGGATCCACACTTCAAAAATCGACCTGAAATAGTAGACCATCCAGGGACTTTTGGCATACTCTTTTCAACATACTATGCTTTGGGACACACTTATTATAATCTCACATACTATTTAGGATGGATAGTATGAACATTGGGAAGAAGGGCTGGTCTCTGCAGGAAAGTAATGGGAGTTACCAGATCGGGGCATTTTTAGACCATGCTTCCTGATTGGCTGGCGTAATAGTGACGGTAGGAATGGGGTTAGGTAAGGGGGATCATTTTGACTGCATGATTGAGAAAGTCCCTGCAGTTTGGAAACACCCACAAATTCAGAAACGCCCACTTTTGCTCTGCAGAGACCTCAATCTTGCATGTTTAGAAAACCATGTAAAATGAATGCAAGTTTAACTTTGAAAAAAACATATTTCGAGACTTTATGGCGGGTTTTTTCCCCATCCCACTGCATCTCATGTTTTATAATGAGAAATGTACTCTGTGTGATTAGCTTTCCGCCGTTTGTATTAAACTATGCATACATATATACATGATGCTTTTTTGTTTATAGTTGTTTAAGCAACTTAATTATAATTGGTTTATAAACATTATTTTAAACATAATGCACTTTTGTTCACAGATAGTCATGATTCCTTCGCCAAAGCGCAATGGATTGTGGGCAATTTTAGCCATTAGAGTGTGCACGGATCCACACTTCAAAAATCGACCTGAAATAGTAGACCATCCAGGGACTTTTGGCATACTCTTTTCAACATACTATGCTTTGGGACACACTTATTATAATCTCACATACTATTTAGGATGGATAGTATGAACATTGGGAAGAAGGGCTGGTCTCTGCAGGAAAGTAATGGGAGTTACCAGATCGGGGCATTTTTAGACCATGCTTCCTGATTGGCTGGCGTAATAGTGACGGTAGGAATGGGGTTAGGTAAGGGGGATCATTTTGACTGCATGATTGAGAAAGTCCCTGCAGTTTGGAAACACCCACAAATTCAGAAACGCCCACTTTTGCTCTGCAGAGACCTCAATCTTGCATGTTTAGAAAACCATGTAAAATGAATGCAAGTTTAACTTTGAAAAAAACATATTTCGAGACTTTATGGCGGGTTTTTTCCCCATCCCACTGCATCTCATGTTTTATAATGAGAAATGTACTCTGTGTGATTAGCTTTCCGCCGTTTGTATTAAACTATGCATACATATATACATGATGCTTTTTTGTTTATAGTTGTTTAAGCAACTTAATTATAATTGGTTTATAAACATTATTTTAAACATTATGCACTTTTGTTCACAGATAGTCATGATATCTTATGATTTGAATAAAGGTGCATTAGTAATATTGTGGCCTCAGGAGAGAATCCAAAAGCTTTTCTTGACCCTAACTGAAATTATGCATTTTAAATTCGAATATAATTCGAATTTTGATAATATTTAAGTACAAAATTCGAATTTCGTTTTTCAGCCATTTTGACACCCTTAAGAGCTACACCCATTGATGTATTATTATTTTACTAATATTTTATTAATATTTCAATTTACTTTTATATTTTGTTTCCTTTTCATTTTAAAGTTTTAGTAATTTTGTTGTGATTTTGTCACGGGTTTTTTTTAATGTCTATATCATTTTTTTGAAATTATTTTTCTAGTTTATTTTAGAACATAAAGTCAAAATATACTGTAAAAGATTATTTTTCCAAGTTGTAAATAAAACTATGGAAGCCCGTTTCCGCCACTGAATAAAAAAATATAATTCTGTAAGTCATAATAATAAGAAACTTTCTCAAAATTATGACTTAGTATCTCGTTATAATGAGAAACTTTCTCATAATAATGACTTAGCCTAATCCACAAAAAAAAGAAAAGACTTACTCGACGCATGCGCAACGCAAGAGTGACAGCACGCTAGCGCCATCTGTTGGTCAAAGCCATACAGGAACACCGCTAACATTGCTTTGTTCTGTAATCTAAAGTGTATAATGCTATAGTCTGTCATTAAATAACGATTTCAGATAAATTATCTGTATGTAGTCTTTTGTGTAATAGTTATTCTGCCAGACAGTTATGGCTTCAAACATTCCAGACCAATATTTCAGTTAAGAAATCCAGGCATTTTATAAAGAAATGAAAGTCATTACACATATAAACTTAATTTATAGATGTGTATTTCGATGATTTATTAGTTTTCTTAGCTGTCCCTTTCATGCATCACATGCAATGTTAGCGGTGTTCCTGCATGGCTTTGACCAACAGATGGTGCTAGCGTGCTGTCACTCTTGCATTGCGCATGCGTCGAGTAAGTCTTTTTGTTTTTTTGATTTTTTTTGTGGATTAGGCTAAGTCATTATTACGAGAAAGTTTCTCATTATTATGAGAAAATAAGCCATTATTACGAGAAAGTTTCTCATTATTACGAGAAAGTTTCTCATAACGAGATACTATGTCATTATTATGAGAAACTAAGTCATTATTGCGAGAAAGTTTCTCATTATTACGAGAAACTAAGTCATTATTACGAGAAAGTTTCTCATTATTACGAGAAGCTAAGTCATTATTACGAGAAACTAAGTCATTATTATGAGAAACTAAGTCATTATTACGAGAAAGTTTCTCATTATTACAAGAAACGAAGTCATTATTATGAGAAAGTTTCTCATAACGAGATACTAAGTCATTATTATGAGAAACTAAGTCATTATTATGAGAAAGTTTCTCATTATTATGAGAAACTAAGTCATTATTACGAGAAAGTTTCTCATTATTATCAGAAACTAAGTCATTATTACGAGAAAGTTTCTCATTATTATGAGAAAATAAGTCATTATTACGAGAAACTAAGTCATTATTACGAGAAAGTTTATCATTATAACGAGATACTAAGTCATTATTACGAGAAAGTTTCTCATTATAATGAGAAACTTTCTCGTAATAATGACTTATCTTCTCATAATAATGACTTAGTTTCTCGTAATAATGACTTATCTTCTCATAATAATGACTTAGTTTCTCGTAATAATGACTTATCTTCTCATAATAATGACTTAGTTTCTCGTAATAATGACTTATCTTCTCATAATAATGACTTAGTTTCTCGTAATAATGACTTATCTTCTCATAATAATGACTTAGTTTCTCGTAATAATGACTTATCTTCTCATAATAATGACTTAGTTTCTCGTAATAATGACTTATCTTCTCATAATAATGACTTAGTTTCTCGTAATAATGACTTATCTTCTCATAATAATGACTTAGTTTCTCGTAATAATGACTTATCTTCTCATAATAATGACTTAGTTTCTCGTAATAATGACTTATCTTCTCATAATAATGACTTAGTTTCTCGTAATAATGACTTATCTTCTCATAATAATGACTTAGTTTCTCGTAATAATGACTTATCTTCTCATAATAATGACTTAGTTTCTCGTAATAATGACTTATCTTCTCATAATAATGACTTAGTTTCTCGTAATAATGACTTATCTTCTCATAATAATGACTTAGTTTCTCGTAATAATGACTTATCTTCTCATAATAATGACTTATTTTCTCATAATAATGACTTAGTTTCTCATAATAATGACCTATTTTTTCATAATAATGAGAAACTTTCTCAAAATAATGACTTATTTTCTCATAATAATGACTTAGTTTCTCGTAATAATGACTTAGCTTCTCGTAATAATGACTTAGCTTCTCGTAATAATGACTTAGCTTCTCGTAATAATGACTTAGCTTCTCGTAATAATGACTTAGCTTCTCGTAATAATGACTTAGCTTCTCGTAATAATGACTTAGCTTCTCGTAATAATGACTTAGCTTCTCGTAATAATGACTTAGCTTCTCGTAATAATGACTTAGCTTCTCGTAATAATGACTTAGCTTCTCGTAATAATGACTTAGCTTCTCGTAATAATGACTTAGCTTCTCGTAATAATGACTTAGCTTCTCGTAATAATGACTTAGCTTCTCGTAATAATGACTTAGCTTCTCGTAATAATGACTTAGCTTCTCGTAATAATGACTTAGCTTCTCGTAATAATGACTTAGCTTCTCGTAATAATGACTTAGCTTCTCGTAATAATGACTTAGCTTCTCGTAATAATGACTTAGCTTCTCGTAATAATGACTTAGCTTCTCGTAATAATGACTTAGCTTCTCGTAATAATGACTTAGCTTCTCGTAATAATGACTTAGCTTCTCGTAATAATGACTTAGCTTCTCGTAATAATGACTTAGCTTCTCGTAATAATGACTTAGCTTCTCGTAATAATGACTTAGCTTCTCGTAATAATGACTTAGCTTCTCGTAATAATGACTTAGCTTCTCGTAATAATGACTTAGCTTCTCGTAATAATGACTTAGCTTCTCGTAATAATGACTTAGCTTCTCGTAATAATGACTTAGCTTCTCGTAATAATGACTTAGCTTCTCGTAATAATGACTTAGCTTCTCGTAATAATGACTTAGCTTCTCGTAATAATGACTTAGCTTCTCGTAATAATGACTTAGCTTCTCGTAATAATGACTTAGCTTCTCGTAATAATGACTTAGCTTCTCGTAATAATGACTTAGCTTCTCGTAATAATGACTTAGCTTCTCGTAATAATGACTTAGCTTCTCGTAATAATGACTTAGCTTCTCGTAATAATGACTTAGCTTCTCGTAATAATGACTTAGCTTCTCGTAATAATGACTTAGCTTCTCGTAATAATGACTTAGCTTCTCGTAATAATGACTTAGCTTCTCGTAATAATGACTTAGCTTCTCGTAATAATGACTTAGCTTCTCGTAATAATGACTTAGCTTCTCGTAATAATGACTTAGCTTCTCGTAATAATGACTTAGCTTCTCGTAATAATGACTTAGCTTCTCGTAATAATGACTTAGCTTCTCGTAATAATGACTTAGCTTCTCGTAATAATGACTTAGCTTCTCGTAATAATGACTTAGCTTCTCGTAATAATGACTTAGCTTCTCGTAATAATGACTTAGCTTCTCGTAATAATGACTTAGCTTCTCGTAATAATGACTTAGCTTCTCGTAATAATGACTTAGCTTCTCGTAATAATGACTTAGCTTCTCGTAATAATGACTTAGCTTCTCGTAATAATGACTTAGCTTCTCGTAATAATGACTTAGCTTCTCGTAATAATGACTTAGCTTCTCGTAATAATGACTTAGCTTCTCGTAATAATGACTTAGCTTCTCGTAATAATGACTTAGCTTCTCGTAATAATGACTTAGCTTCTCGTAATAATGACTTAGCTTCTCGTAATAATGACTTAGCTTCTCGTAATAATGACTTAGCTTCTCGTAATAATGACTTAGCTTCTCGTAATAATGACTTAGCTTCTCGTAATAATGACTTAGCTTCTCGTAATAATGACTTAGCTTCTCGTAATAATGACTTAGCTTCTCGTAATAATGACTTAGCTTCTCGTAATAATGACTTAGCTTCTCGTAATAATGACTTAGCTTCTCGTAATAATGACTTAGCTTCTCGTAATAATGACTTAGCTTCTCGTAATAATGACTTAGCTTCTCGTAATAATGACTTAGCTTCTCGTAATAATGACTTAGCTTCTCGTAATAATGACTTAGCTTCTCGTAATAATGACTTAGCTTCTCGTAATAATGACTTAGCTTCTCGTAATAATGACTTAGCTTCTCGTAATAATGACTTAGCTTCTCGTAATAATGACTTAGCTTCTCGTAATAATGACTTAGCTTCTCGTAATAATGACTTAGCTTCTCGTAATAATGACTTAGCTTCTCGTAATAATGACTTAGCTTCTCGTAATAATGACTTAGCTTCTCGTAATAATGACTTAGCTTCTCGTAATAATGACTTAGCTTCTCGTAATAATGACTTAGCTTCTCGTAATAATGACTTAGCTTCTCGTAATAATGACTTAGCTTCTCGTAATAATGACTTAGCTTCTCGTAATAATGACTTAGCTTCTCGTAATAATGACTTAGCTTCTCGTAATAATGACTTAGCTTCTCGTAATAATGACTTAGCTTCTCGTAATAATGACTTAGCTTCTCGTAATAATGACTTAGCTTCTCGTAATAATGACTTAGCTTCTCGTAATAATGACTTAGCTTCTCGTAATAATGACTTAGCTTCTCGTAATAATGACTTAGCTTCTCGTAATAATGACTTAGCTTCTCGTAATAATGACTTATCTTCTCATAATAATGACTTAGTTTCTCATTATAATGAGAAACTAAGTCATTATTATTACGAGAAACTAAGTCATTATTATTACGAGAAACTAAGTCATTATTACGAGAAAGTTACTCATTATAACGAGATACTAAGTCATTATTACGAGAAACTAAGTCATTATTACGAGAAAGTTTCTCATTATTACGAGAAACTAAGTCATTATTACGAGAAAGTTTCTCATTATTACGAGAAACTAAGTTATTATTATGAGAAAATAAGTCATTATTTCGAGAAACTAAGTCATTATTACGAGAAAGTTTCTCATTATAACGAGATACTAAGTCATAATTTTGAGAAAGTTTCTCATTATTATGACTTACAGAATTATATTTTTTTATTCAGTGGCGGAAACGGGCTTCCATATAAAACAGATGATTGGAGAACGTTTTACATGAAAATACTGTTTCATACTATTTATTTCTACTTTGAAACTTGCTGTTTCTTTGTAATTATTTGTGAAATTTTCTAGCAAGAGTTTTTTTTACTAGAGTTAAAATTGTCAAAAATATTCTGTGTAAATGAAAATGAGAAATGTTGTCTTGGCTACAGATTTCTTTCTCTTTTTTACATTTCAGTTAGTTATTTTATTTCAAGTAACTTTTTTTTTAACATTTTAATAATAAACCTGCTATACGTGATGCATTCTGCCTAGTTTGTAAAAATATAAATGATGTTGCCTTAACATGTTCAAATTGAGGTATTTTACAAGACAGCATTATCCTTTTGTGTATATGTCTATGGTGCCTTAAAATGCAAGTCTAGGATTGTGTTGTGTATGTAGTGTTGATATTCATGAAAATACGACCCAAAAACATCAACTTTTTGCTATGAGCTCTGAGCTGCTTCCAGCTGTTTGAAGCATCTTTGGTAGTTTCATCTCAGTTGTAGAGCTGTCCATCAGCGCAAATAACTGGCTGAAGTAGCTCGTTATTTCTCCAGCAGGAATGAATGACACGGATTCTCTTTATGGCGTTGCGCTCTGTTACAGAGACATGTGATGGTGACGGGTCACGTATGTATGCACTGTAATGATCATCAACGTATGGAACACAAGACCCTAATTTCACAGAGAAAATAGCCTTTATTCAGCATACTGTCGCATACTGACAGAGAAAACGGTTGTTCACATTTAGCTGGCGTGAATGTAGAGCAGAAGAGAATTAAAATGGGATCTGAGGATCTTGGGAATTCTGGATGGCGTTTGTTTCCAGACTGATGGGGATGAGAGATTTACTGCAAAGCAAATAATCAGAATAATTCCTCTCCGTCTCTCAGTTTTGTTCTGTTTGTGTTGGAGTAATTGGTGTAGACTGCTTGTAAACAGCATGCAGTGGCACTGATTTATATTTACATTTATGCATTTACCAGACGCTTTTATCCAAAATGACCTATGATAGAGGAATGATGATGATGTGATTTAAATGTGACGGGGGTTAGTATCTCTATGAGAATATCTGAAAACATCAAGTCGAATAGTTAAGTTTATTATCGGTTTGTCTTGGACTTCATTATAAACTTTTAAATTGCATTACTTTCAGAATTGTGTATTGAACTATATATAAATACAGACTCTACACAAGATTATTATAGCTAACTAAAACTAAAATTAAAAATACATTTTATATGAAATAAATCAAAATAAGATATTATTTCAAGTAGCTGGCAAGGCAACACTGCTCATTTCCTTTTATTTTAACTTGATGTGCTAAAATAACTAAAACTGAAAAATTAATAAAACTAACTATATAATATATATAACACAAAACCTAAAAAAAAATTACAAAAGCAAAAGAATGACTAACACTTTAAATAAAATAAAAATAATACGTATTCAAAAAATGAATAAAAGCTATTATCGTATCTTGATACTAAAATAACTGACTTATTTTAAAATATTGAAATTCAGTATATTCAGTGTGGACAAGACTTCAATAATAAAAATCACTATAACATGATTACGGCTAGAGCTTCTGGACTTGAACTAATTGATATCCAGTTTCAGGCTAAAGCTGATTTAATCTAATAGCTACTAAATCAGAACTATAATGATAAAACGAATTCTAATGTAACAGAATATGTGCATGATGTCACAATGGATACAATGATGGCCATATCCATTATCTAGTGATTGTGATGATTACATAATTACTTTCTTTTTATTTATGCTTTATAACAGTAAAACAAAACATTCCTTGGCAGCACACTAATGATTTTGTATATTGTTTGATAAATATGCGCAGATTAGAAGTGAAATAAGTTATACCACAAATTAAAGGGATTGAAATAGAATGTAATACAAATAACATATTAAAATAAATTACAAACATTAAGTAATACATAAATAAAATACAGTATTTAAATAAATAAAATATATGAAATAATAAATAAAATTATTAACTTGCTTTTTTTGATCATCTTTAAAGGGGTCATATGCAAGAATATCTCTTTGGTTTTGAGACTTTAGTCTTTGCAACTTCAGGGATCTTATCTATGCACAATCAGCTTGTAACACTCCAAAGAGAAAGGAAAACTTGAAATCGCATCATATGACCCCTTTAATAATTTCATGACTTGGTGACTGGCAAAACAACAATTCAAATCTCAAAGTATATCAAAAAATTTGTTTTTGGTATGTTATCTAATTTTTTTGTGTCATGGCATTTTGAGTTGATTATTGATTCAGAAACATACATGCATCTGCTCATTGAGTATGACTGACAGGATGCTACTGCATTTAATCACACAAAATACAGATTATAATAGGCATGACTACATATTAGACTGAATCTCTATCACATGCCACATGTTCTCTACCCTCACTGTCACATAGCAACAATTTTGTATCCATAGAAACAGCTTTAAACTTAAAAAAAAAAAAAAAAAAAAATTCCCTCTAAAGCAAAACAAAAATTCTCTCATTGGAAATGCATAGATTTTGTGTCACTGCATTGTCTTTTTTTTCATGTAACACTTGAACTTGCCACTTACACCGTGTCCTTACCAGACACAACAAGATTCCAGCGACAAGCAATTTGGCTGTCCACACCAGATGCGACACGACAATGCGATGTGACAGAATCACTCAAATATCACATCCATTAAGAAGCGCAGAAGCACACTGCACCTCCAACAAAATGAACAAGTTTATAATCTAATTCATGAATATCAAACCTTTTTAACATTAGTAAAACTACATACTGAGTGACTGATACCATCTTTGTTATGGAATACACTTGTACACTAAATGTAATGTTTAATATTATAATTATTGAATCATTACATTTATTAAATAAATTAAATGCGATATTATTATATTACATTACATTATAGTTTTTAACTACCTAATCTAGAATTAGGTTAAAAGGTTTACACCAAGTTAACTGACTATCATTTCTCTTGTTAACTTTATTTATTTTAAATCTTGTTCTTCAAGTCCAAAATATTATTTAAAGGGGTCATATGATGTGATTTAAATTTTTCCTTTCTCTTTGGAGTGTTGCAAGCTCTTGGTGCATAAAGAAGATCTGTAAAGTTGCAAAGACTAAAGTCTCAAATCCAAATAGTTAGTCTTTATAAAAGTTAAGAGTCAGCCACGTTCTAACACACCCCCACATGTCTACATCACTATGTGGGAAGATTTGCATAACGCCGCCCAAATGTTCATGCAAAGAAAGAAGGCGTTACTTTTATTCTTGCTGTTGCTGCCGCCATGTCGTGAAGACGCTGTGTGTGTCGTTGTGAAAGCGAAACTACTTTGTTTGGCCTTCCAAAAGAGGACGATATCCGTTTTGTCATGCCTGGAGCTGATCCATGCTGGTCTCTGAGGAAATACATCAACTTCCCGCTGTGGATCGCCGGATCAGCTTTCACTGTGGACGAAGCGGAGTCCAGCCTGGGGTCGTCACATGTGGTTGCTTCAAGCCCACCCACCGTGCCGTTCTCAAGCCCGCCGTCCTCCGCTCGCTCTAACCGCCGGCCGCCACTCACTCTAGCCCGCTGTGTGTTTCGTTGTGAAAGCGAAACTACTTTGTTTGGTCTTCCAAAAGAGGACACGACTAGAAATCAGTGGTTAAGTTGTATTTACAACACTGTTCCAGAACACTTCAACCCAAATATTCAGATGTGTGCAGCACATTTTATGGAGGACTGTTTCCTGATCCTGGGAGAGTAAACTACAATGCCGGCTGTTCTGACTCACAGACTGTAAGTACGTTTTTTATATTTAAAGGATTTGCCACTGACGATTTAAACGCGAGTTTTGAGCAGTGTAGAGTAGCGCTTGTTGTTTGTCATTTCTCCGATCACAAATGCAGACGCGGTTTTATGTTTACGCGGCGCGATGCAATGCATAAAAAGACCGTACAAGTCATTATAATGCGTAATTATGTTCCCACTGGATGCAACAAATGCCTCGTTTATAATGGGTTTTAATGTTTTTGTCTCGTCGCTCCGGCCTGACAGGGCATCATCACAGTATGGAAAGGGGCGTAACATTTCTGTCACACGCTTGAGGTATTCGGCCAATCACAACGCACTGGATAGCTGGCCAATCAGAGCACACCTCGCTCTTCAGATCGATGAGCTTTGTAAAGATCTATGCGTTTCAGAAAGGCGGGGCATAGAGGAGAAACAATAATGTACAGTATGTGGAAAATAATGTGTTAAACACATTTCATTACACCAAATACATAAAATAATGTTCTTTTTAGCAACATCATATGACCCCTTTCATATGGTCAAATCAACCTGATTACATTAGTGATTTTCACTTTTTACAGTATAGAAATTTTCTGAAATGTCACACTATGGCATAATGCACAGTCATATTATTGATAATCTTTAAATGTTTTAGTTTCAGTTAGTGTACAGAAGGACATTTAGTGTCAATTTTGCACAAAATGCATAACATACAGTATATCTGAACATCATTACTTCTCTTCCTTAATTTGACAGTTATTTAACTCATCTCAATCACTGCACAGCAAATTAAATGCCTCTGCTGAAATTACAAACCTTTGTCATTTTAACTCTATTAATTGAAACTCATGTGGTGAAATTGAATTTGCATTGCAAATCCTGTGTCTGTATTGTTCATTTCAGAGGAGGATTATGTTTGCTTTTGATTTCTTGGGAATTGATACAAACATTTTATCCATTACAACTAGAGCATCAGTGGAATTGCAGTTCTAATTAATGATATTGTCTTGTTGTTAATTATATAGTCTAAAAAATGCAATGGTTGTTTTGATCAATTTATTATTGTCCCTGAATGCTTACCCTTTAACAAAAGTAATGTATGGCGCACACACTTGATTTTTAGTTCATGATGACAATAATAAATCTTTGTTTACTGTATGCAATAATATTGCGTATTGTACATTTGCACTGTGTGACATTTTAATTGAAACTGTTGAACATTGTCATTGGCGTTCACACAATTTTTCACTGGCGTAGTAGCAACAAAGCAACCACATGTTGGTTACAGCAACAGCAACATCCAGTTTCAGCGCAGATCACATGTATGCACTTAAGTACCATTAAAATATTTATCCTGCCCCATGATTCACTGAATAACCAATAGTTCACCCAAAATTTAATTTTTTCTGAAAATGTACTCATCTTCAGGCCATCCACGGTGTAGATGTGCTTCTTCATTGGAACAGATTTGGAGAAATTTAGCATTACCTGTGGATCCTCTGCAGTGAATGGGTGCCGTCAGAATGAGGGTCCAAACAGCTGATAAAAACATCACAGTAAACCACACCACTCCAGTCCATCAGTTAACAAATGTTTTTAGCTTCAAATCGTTGCTTCCAGCTAAAATTGCTTTCTCTAGTGAAAAAAAAGTTGTCTTGTCTGAATCAGGTTAGAAATATGCAATAGCCCAAAACTCTAAATAAATAAATCAGTGAATTTTGATGTGAGAACAACAAATTTCCCCAAATCATTTCCCATGAAAAATCAAACTAATCTACATCTTGAATGGCCTGAGGGGGAGTAAATTTCAGCAGATTTTCATTTTTGGGTGAACTATTCCTTTTAAAATGTCAAAACAAATTTTGTCATTGTTTACAGTAAATGTCCTTACACTATCAGAGACCTTGTCAAGCACTCAATCAGAGTGCGTCCCTGCGGCGCAATGAAGCCCAAAGCTCCACGTCACTGCAGCCTCTTCAGGGTTTTCTTTCGCCTCAGTGTCTTTCAAAGGCTGCTCCCATCGGTCAGAGCCCATCATCCTGCTTCACTGGAGAACAAAGTCTTTAATTCCCTCTGCGCTGTATGAAAACAGAAGGTGAGACGCTCTCAGCTGGTGGAAGGAAAGGGTCACGACCCTGGATCAACATCACCTGGATGAAAATGTTTAAAAGCCCCTCGGGGGCCGTGAGCGCTCTGGAAATGTTTTTCTACACCTGATCCTGCCTTGTGCCATTACAGAGGCCAAGACATGTGCCGTGTGTTCATCATAATGTGATCTTTTGTGTTATTTAAACTCTGAGCCTCCAGCAAACAGACCTCACAATTGATTTATTGTCCTAGAGCACTTTTTTAAATAAACTGCTCTTATCGATCCAAAAAAGGAGAGTATTTTTATGTGATAACTAATACTGACTGAAGAGAATACCAGCTGAAAGACTGTCTTCACAGATTCAGTTTGCACGCTGAGCGTGATGGGGATGCTTGCATGTGATTTTCTTTGTTAGATGCAATTCTGCACCACACTTGCTGCTCTGTATAATTAGTCTGAGGAGGATGACATCGAAATGCGTGAAAGAAATAACCAGGAGACTGCAAAATTAAAATAAAGAAAGAAAAAATTATATATTTTTACGTTTATATAAACTTTATGAATATATTTAAAATTTAAATAAACTATGCATTTTATAATGAATATAATTTTTTTTAATCTTGTGCAATTATTTGTTTCTATATATATCCATAACATATATATATATATACAGTGGGTACGGAAAGTATTCAGACCCCCTTAAATTTTTCACTCTTTGTTATATTGCAGCCATTTGCTTAAATCATTTAAATTATTTTTTTTTCCTCATTAATGTACACACAGCACCCCATATTGACAGAAAAACACAGAATTGTTGACATTTTTGCAGATTTATTAAAAAAGAAAAACTGAAATATCACATGGTCCTAAGTATTCAGACCCTTTGCTGTGACACTCATATATTTAACTCTATATATATATATATATATATATATATATATATATATATATATATATATATATATATATATATTTACAGTGTAAGGAATAATTAATGACGGGTGTGCATTATTCTCTAATAAGTCAATGGACCGGAGTCAATTATTCTGTTTATACTATGGTTACCACACCTAAAGACATTATTCATAAGTTGTATATCAAGACAATTGTCAGGTTTTGGTCCATAAAACGCTCTTTTGTGTAGGATTAATTTCTTACGCATCTCATCCCATACCTCCGTTGCTAATTACAAAACATAATTTTTAGATCTAGCAATGGAGGCTTGAGCCATTGATAGCGGTTATTAATGAAGTTATTAGAGTGAGAGAGAGAGAGAGAGAGATTAAGCAAGTGTGAATTACCTGAGTCTGTGCGTCTCTTAACAGTGTTTGGAAGCAGCGTCTCTACTAATAGCGAAAATGTAAGTTAATCTGCTTCAAAAACAGCACCGTATTACCTCACTTGTGAGAAATGACATGTAGCTTTGAACATATTGAGCTCTTTTACATCAGATTATACCTTCAAATAATCAGAGCAGCGCTGACAACACATTGCTGTGCGCATGTATGTTTCCGGGAGAAAGAATGGGAGAAATAGAGTATGTGCTTTCCGTACATAATAAAACGTAACTTTTTATTAAAATTTTTGCTGTTTATTATAGGCTTAAATCATTTGGCGAATTGATATGTAATGTGGTGAAAACCTGCCTGGACTAGTTCAGGGCTACGTGCGTTTCACTTTTCTTTTTGTGACAACTAAGCACTTTTAATCCTGCAGTTGTAATTATTTTAATACAAGTAAATTTATATAAACTATATAAATATGTTTAAAATGTATATAAACTATATATCTATGCATTTTGACATATTTTAGAATTAATCTATTTATAGTTTTGTTTTAGTTTTTTGCATTTTCACTTTTTTTTCATGACAACTAGCACTTTTAATCCTGAAGTTCTCATTCCTGTAATACAGATGAAAAAAGTAATCTTGTCTGGACACAGTGATCTTTGTATTTAAATAGGCATAAATTAAATTCAGTACAAAAAATACAACCTTAATCTACTTATAACTCTATGTAATGTTAGAATTTCAGTAATGGATGGTTTCAATTCCATTTTTCTCTGTAAAACAGCAAGATAAAGCGGCATCAGTGCTGGTATTTGGGCTGTGTAAATGCTGCTTTGTGGGGGCAGGGTGCTATCAGCATAACAGTTTGCTAATATTAGTATACTAGCTGTGAGGAACAGAGTAGCGGGGTCAATCTGCAGTTATGTCTCCAGAGATGAAGAAGAAGACAGCGTCCACAGTAATAACACAATTAGCAAGTCAGGATGAAAAACAAGATTAGCCCTTCCTGTCTCTTCTGTTTGTCCATCTGTAAGCCAGCTAGAAAGGTTTAATAAAGCAACTGAAGAGTGGATTTCATTGTAGTATGTACATAGACATACGTTGATGTTCACAATGCAAAACTCCTCTTCACTCCACCCATTTATTGAAAATAGTCTGCAAAAACAGCCAGTCATAATTGAGGTAATTTACCCCAAATGTAATATTAAACTTCCATATATGAAATATACTGTCATACAAAGTAAAAATATATGTGAAACCTAATAGAGATTGGAACAAGTTGCATATAAGTAAAATATATACTGCTGATGTGATATATAGGTGTCACGAATCCGGTCCATGAACTTTCATCTGCTAGCCATCAGAGGTCACCCTTTCCTATTGCATTGACTCTCGCACTGCACACTGTTGCACATCACCCCGGACTACATTTCCCACCATTGATTGCACTCAGCACGGATTGCACACAGCTGTGCACTGATTGCACCCAGCTGTTTCA
Source organism: Sinocyclocheilus grahami (assembly GCF_001515645.1). Lineage (NCBI taxonomy): Eukaryota > Metazoa > Chordata > Actinopteri > Cypriniformes > Cyprinidae > Sinocyclocheilus > Sinocyclocheilus grahami. The sequence goes on along the minus strand of NW_015505307.1, from coordinate 443,308 downwards.
TATCACTCCCTCACTATTTAACACTCACTCTGATCCCTTCCCTCTGCTGAGTATTGTCTAGCGATTATCACTCTCCTAGCGATAGCTACACTACAGAGCCCTCAGTCGTGCCCTAGCCCTAGCCCTAGCCCTAGCTCTAGCCTAGTTTTGCCTTGCCTTGTCTGTTTCCTTCGGTGTTGATCTCGAGTATTGTTTAGCGTTTATCGCTCCCCTAGCGATAGCTACACTACAGAGCCCTCAGTCGTTTCCTAGCCCTAGCCTTAGCCTTAGCCTAGTTTTGCCTAGCCTTGTCTGTCTCCTTCGGTTTTGATCTTCGCCTGTTTTCCTGGACTTCTCCCTTTAGCCTTGCCCCTGTGACTCTGTCTGCCCCTCGGTGTCCTTCGCTAGCCCTGTGACTGTTCTTGTGTTTTGCCCGCCATATACCTGTTTGCCTGTGTTCTGACCCTGCCTGTCTTATGACCACATCTCTGTCTAATAAAGCTTTGCATATGGATCCGCACGTCTCACGTCTCGTCAGCCCTGTTACAATAGGGTTGGTATTGACATATATAATACCATATAAAAAGTCATCATATACATATTATTAATGTATGTACATATACAAATTTTTCTATAGGGATTTTATATATGTTATAAAATTATATCTTCATCTAGAGAGAAAATGGATGTATATGTGAAAATTATGTATTGCCTTATGACTTATATTGCCATATACGTTACTATATTACATTTCCGTATGGGGCATATACATTTTTGTGATTTACAGTCACAAAGCAAATGAAAGCCATTTATTTTCAGGAACAGTTGATGATGTGAAGATGTTGGTGATGCAAATATGGATCAACATGAGGCGGTGACTACCAATGACCAATCAGTTTGAGCTCCTCTTTAAAGGTACAGTATCAAAAACCTCAAACCGTAAATGACTTCACTCTCAAGAAAATAAAATGGTAATGCTTGTGTTTTCTTTAGTGGTTGACCGATATATCGCCATGGCCGATATGTATCGGCATTTTTCAAATATTGGCAACGTCCGATAAGTTTTTCTGTTTGGCCGATGTGTTCGAGGCAGCGCCTGAGCGCGCACCGCTCACATTCTCCCTCTTGTTCGCTTTCGTCGTTCAGTTTTGTCTAATATGGATATAAGTCTATCTAATAATCAGATAGAACTGTTAAACAAAGGAATTAAAATGTATGCAAAAAAGTATTATAACAATTGCTTTAATATTATTAGTAATAGAAAGGCAAACATTATAATACTTTCTCATTTGCCGTCAGCATTCAGCAAATATGCATTTATATCATTTAAACAAATCTTAGATTTTTATTAAATATTTATTTATTTGTGAAAAATTCTTTGTCTTCTAAAGTATAAGTATGTTTATTTTACACAATTATTTTTTACATTTCTTAAATATAAATTAAAGTAAATAAAATTATCTGCTTTATATCGGCCATCAGCCACCCTGCTTTCCAAGATATCGGCATCGGCTGTAAAAAAAAAACATATCAGTCGACCACTAGTTTTCTTTGTAGGTGATCAATTTTAAACAAACAAACAAACAAAAAAACCTCATGCATTTTATGTGCTGAAAAGTGAACATTTGCAGTAATTGTGTACATCTTTCTAGGTGTCATCATGTTCGTATGACGTCATACAATCACATCTCAGTGAAATTGGAGTTTTTGTTTTGGATTTTTACACGTTTCCAAGTTGGAAGTCAAGTGGCACGCTTTTGGTTTTCCAGTACGGTCATTCTGTGTCAGAGCCTCTTTAAGTGAAGTGCTAACCACGAAATGAGAGATTTTCATTCAAATGCAGTTCAATCGCAGTAAACAAATACACTATGCTGTCAGGGTATTCATATTATGCGTTTCGTTTTAGTGAGTCATCAAGTTGTTTATAAATCCAGCTGTCTTTTGTGACTCTGTGAGGTGGGCTATCAAACCCATCAGATCGTCAGTCCAGAAGTCCTGTAGGAGCCTTTTGTTTGTCTTCTGAGAACCTCCCGAAAGCATCCTGTCAGACATACTGCCTCCTGACTCCTTTCTGCAATTATGCAGATCAATCTTGTTGAAAAGAAAAACTGGCAGCCAAGAGCAGGTTATAATTATGACCCTCCAATCTGTGATCTCTCAAGCCTCCAAGCGCTAATTGATTTTGTCACACCATTTTGTTCTGTTAAAATCGTCTCTAAATGTAACACGCTCTCGGCTTCGGAAAGCAACAGCAATCGCTGAGACTTTGAAACTTTTAAGTATGTTGCTGTAAGTGCTTGGGGATTCTGTGCTTCTAACACCAAGACTGAAATAGTGAAAAAAACGTATAAGAGAAGGTGGTTGGCATCTTCTGGGAGAGCTGCATAATATACATCAAGATTGCATTTCAGACACAATCATGACCTTTACAAACATACAGGATTCTGGCCTTTTTCTCTGCAGCAGTAGAAAATTAGTCAATCGTTCTTGCAGTAGATCAAATGGTAGAACATAGGTGGAGGCCATTGGTGGACTTTGCATGAACCGATAAAATGCATATAAATTTGGATAAACGTTATGCATTTGGACACTTTTATCCATTGGGGTATGCATTGCATTCATGTTTTGTATTTTATCACTTGTATTCCCTGCAACTGTTTGAGCTACAGATATTTTCATGACAACAGAAATTCTTATTATCGAAATGCGCAATGATCTCATTCACATGAAATGAAGAGTTAATCTGTCTGCTTTTTTTTGCATTAAAATCAGCATAAATTAAATTCAACACAAGTACTACCATGATTTACAGTATCACTTAGATCAGTAATATGCTAAATCAGCTGAAAGAACCTTTTCTCGTTTCGAATCAGTTAAGTCCAAGATCCTTTTAATGCATTTATATTTTTAATACACTCATGGAAATGTAAATTCAGAATACAAATGCATTTTTCTTCCTCACAAAGATTCATATACCAGCAGTCAAATGTTTGGACACGCAAGATTCTGATTCTTTTTTATGAATATTTTACACGTTTTAGAATAATAAAATATTATTCTATAAAATATAAATATAAAATTTAATAAAAAATATTGGAACTTTTAATAATTTTTAATGAAAATGCATGGTATGATTAATTTTGATTTATTGATCCAAGATCCATTAAATGGATATGTATTATTTTATTCACTCATAATAATTCTGAATACAAAATGCATTTGTTAAAATATTCTATTTTACAAATTTTAGAATAACAGTAGAGCAATTAAAACTTTTAATTAAACAAATACAAGATATGCAAATTGATTAACTTAATTATTAATTGATTTATTGATCCAAGATCCATTTAATGGCTTTTTTCTTATTTCATACACTCATGAAAATAATTCCGAAAACAGATGCATTATTTTTTTCTTAGAAAGATTAAAATACACTTTACCAGTGGACAAACATAATCATTCTTTGACTATTTTACAAATTTTTGAATAATAGTAGAGCAATTAGAACTTCTAATTAAAAAATACACATACCAATTTATTAATTGAATTGTTAATTGATTTATCATTTTTTGTTTCTTTTATACACATTCAGATTTTTTCAGAATTTCTGTCTTCTTAGAAAGATTAATATACACTATACCAGTGGTTTATTAAAATGTATTATATTTATTCAAATTCTTTTAGTAAAAAAAAAAATCCAACATATGCCAATTAATAAAAAAAATTACTTTTAGAATGATATACATCATTTAAGCAGAAGCCTTTAGATTAAAAAGTTTTTAAGTTATGAAAAATATAAATTTGGTCAAATTTACTTTTTGCTGGTTGTGTTGCAAGATGCAGTTAACTGCATGCTGTTGAAAATTGTCTTCCGCGCCGCATAGAGATAAAAACATTTCAACTTTTCAGAATGCCGCAAGCGCACCGCGGGTCATGTGACAAGAACCAACCAATCAGCTTCATCCTTTCCTGTAACAACATTGAAAGCTCAGCCAAAATGAAGGAACAGCTGATCATAGCTGTACAGGGATAGCCATTTTTTTTTAAAAATTAGTAGCAGAGCTACTGCAAGCAATTTTTTAGTGCTGCAAATCCATTTATCCTTTGCTAAAAACTTCCACGTCTTCATGGAGAGTGCAGGTCATGGTTGCTTAGCAACGGCAGACGCCTCCGAAACACAAGCGCCCGAATGCTTTGGAAAAAAGCAGAAAGCGGCGCACCTAGCATTTTCCACACGTTTTTAGGCGCGACATGTGAACGGCCCCTTAGTGAAAACTAAGAAAACTGTGAAAACAGTTATTGATCTGTGCTTATTTCTCTCTCGATTCAGACAAGACAACTTTTTCACTGAAGAAAGCAATATTAAAAACCATCTTAAAAACATTTTAACAATGCATTTGTCTATTACAAACACAGCTTTTTGCCTCACAGTACGTTAAATCGTGTGGATTACTTGTGGATTACTATGACGTTTTTATCAGCTGTTTGGACTCTCATTCTGACGGCACCCATTCACTGCAGAGGATCTATTGGTGAGCAAGTGATGCAAAAATGTCTCCAAATCTGTTCTGATGAAGAAACAAACTCATCTTGGATTGCCTGAGGGTGAGTACATTTTCATTAGATTTTCATTTTTGGGTGAACTATTCCTTTAAATGCTCCTACAGTGTGGCATATGAAATTCAAAATCTGCCCATGTACGGCCCTCTTACTGAAGTTCATACAGTACTTAGTTGAAGTATGTGAAATGGTATGAAACCAGAAACTCACGGATGCTTGTAACTCCAAACCACTGTACTTCTAAAGATAGGGAAAGCTAATCTCCACCTTGACACAGCCATGCTAGAAACTCTACTGTTAACATTAATATTTACACCAAGTCACCTCTCCATCGAGTGCACTCAGAGGACATGTTTAAACACAGCTTTCACTTTAAACCATCTCCAAAGTAAATATTGAAATGAATGCATTCTTTTAAAGAGTTGTGACCTTGTGTTTAGTGCACATGTTCTGGGAATGGAAAACATAAGAAATTCTATTGCACTACAACAACAACAACTAAAAAAGGAAACCGTATTTTTGTGTTATTAGTAAAATATCGAAATATCCTTAAAACAAGATACATTTATTTTAGAAACTGAGTTAAGTAATATTGTTATTGCTAACTAAAACTATAAAAAGTTGTTTTTGGTAACTGAAATTAAAAGTAAATCAAAAATATAAAAATTAGATGAAAAATTTGAAATGTTACCTTGGCAACTAAGTGAAATACAGAGTTCTGGCTTGAAACTCTAGATGGTGCAGTCCGATAGGTCTAACTCAATCTGACCTAATGACATCATCACATGGCACAGCTGATTGGTTCTCTTCTGTATCGGTAGCCAATGAGCTCGCTGCTCAACATTCAAATATATGACTAGTGCTTGCCGTAGCAGTTGCAGCTTGCTTCAGAACCCCTTCACCTTCCCCAGCTCCACCTGTATAGATCTGCTACGAGGTGATTCGTGTATGATATATGGGGTTATTTCATGTGTTATATTTGCAGCAGCAATATTTCTTAGATGCTCACAGCAGCATGTTGTGGATGTATTGGCAGTAGCAAGTCTCGGTACTAGCAGCAGCGTAGCAGATCTATTCTGCCAAGACCAAATACATTAACATTGTCATGTACATTACCATGCCAATCCCTCCAAGAGTTGTCACGACAGAAATAACTTTAAGTTGAAGTACTAATAAAGTCTTCTTCTTCTTCTTGCTTTACGGCAGATCGCAGATTTATAAGTGCATTGCCGCCACCTATCTCTCAAACGGGCCATTTGGGTGAACTATTCCTTTAAAGCCTTTAGCAGCTTGGGTCTCTCTTGGGTTAAAGGGGTCATATGATGCTTTTTTAAGGATCATTATTTGGTGTATTTGGTGTAACAGAATATGTTGACATGCTTTAATGTTAAAAAAACACATTCTTTTTCAAATACTGTACATTATTGTAGGTCCTCTATGCCCCGCCTCTCTCAAACGCTTCGTTTTCTACAAAGTCCCTCCTTCCGACAAGCGCAGTCTGCTCTGATTGGCCAGCTGACCCAGTGCATTGTGATTGGCCGAACACTGCAAGCACTCGTCGAAAATGTAACGCCCCCTTACCATAATCACGAGCTTCCTCTTTCAAAATAAATGTAAAGACAGTAAATAATCGGACTTTAGTCTTTGCAACTTCAGGGATCTTATCTATGCACAATCAGCTTGTAACACTCCAAAGAGAAAGGAAAACTTGAAATTGCATCATATGACCCCTTTAACATGTGACCACATGGGAACCCTCAGCTGAATTACACAATATGGCCTGAATATAATGAGAATATTATGACCTCTGAAACAAGCAGTGTGTCTGAATGGATACATGCTGATTCACCTTAAAGTAACACTACGCACTGGCTTTTTGCAACCACATCCATTAGCCCTGCTGGGAAACGACCCTTTAGAAAACACCAACTAATGCGGCTCGCTGTGCTGAAGTGCCACGGAAGCATTTCATGATGATTGTAATACAAACGCGAGTATAAAAGGCTTGTATGTGACGAATCAAAATGTCAGGCCCTGGAAATTGATACTTGCTAATGAAACACTCTAGAGCAACATTAAATGCCAAACCAAAAATCAGACCATTTTTAGGATAAACTAACACTTTGAGACCAAGAGCAAGTCACTCTGGTTAATAGTTAAGGCAAAAATGAAAATTGGCTAAACATGTACTCATCTGCAGAACAACCTAAATGTAGATGAGTTTGTTTCTTCATTAGAAGAACAGATTTGGAGAAATATAGCATTCCATCACTTGCTCACTAATGGATGCTCTGCAGTGAATGGGTGCCGTCAGAATGAGAGTCCAAACAGCTGATAAAAACATCGCAATAATCCACACCACTCCAGTCCATCAGTTAACGCAGTGTTTTGCTTCTCAAGACATTAACTGATGGACTGGAGTGGTGTGGATTACTTGTGGATTACTGTGATGTTTTTATCAGCTGTTTGGACTCTCATTCTGACGGCACCCATTCACTGAAGAGCATCCATTGGTGAGCAAGTGATGGAATGCTACATTTCTCCAAACCTGTTCTGATAAAGAAACAAAATTAATTTATATCTTGGATTGCCTGAGGGTAAGTACATTTTCTTTGTTTTTACTTTTCTGCTCAGTTACTTTTTATCCTCAAATTCCAAACATGCAAATGCAGTCCTGTATGTAAAATATAAATGTAACTTTCAAATTTGACTATTTCAGAGTGCTTTATACTAACTTTTATGCTGTGCACATTTTAACGAGTGGTTTGCTCAACTAAACAGACGTCCTCAGAAATTATGTTAAATAATTCAGCGATGCCAGTTTTGGTCTTTGGCTTCTCAACACTAATCAGTTCTGTCTGAACAAGTGCTTAGACGCGGGATTCATTCTGCCATGCTTAATGCTTATTTACAATTACACTGGACGTACATGCTGGCAGACAGACCACTGCTCTCTGTAGAGCTGAAGTATGTTTGATTTGGAAAGAATTAAGCTGCACAAGGTCTGTTTGAGATCCTGAGCATTACTAACATTTATTTATACGGCATTCATACACCTTCTGGGATTATAAATTCAACATAACAAGCAAACACATGACTCACTTTATATGCAGATGAGGCCTTAAATGATTAAAGTGTTTGTGTATTAGCATAGTCAGTGACTTGATTAGTACTCAAGTCAGTTCAGCACTTCCTTCAGTTAACTTCATAAAGGGTTCTTAAAGAGAGAATCATCAAAGAATTTATAATTATTATTAATATAATAATGATAATTATTATGTGGTTAGTGGTGCTTTCTAATTATAATAATAGTAATACAATTCATTATTATTATTAATAATAATGATGATATTGTCAGTGGTGCTTTCTAATAATAATAATAATAGTCTATTATTATTATTATTATTATTATTATTATTACTAGTACTACAATTGTTGTTGTTGTTGTTGTTATTGGTGCTTGCTAAGAATAATAATTATTATTAGTAGAAGTAGTATTAGCAAACACCACTAAAACCAATACTACTAAAATAATAATACTACTAATAATAATACTAATGTACAATGTATTTCTTCTTCTTCTTAATAATAATATAATATCATTATTAACATTCTTCTTGTTCTTCTTGGAAGTGGTGGTGGTTGCTAATAATGATAATAATAATAACATTATTATTATTATTAGCAAGAAACATTATAATAATAATAATAATAAAACCACAATGAGCAATGATTACCATTTTTCTGTTTGGAAGATATCAAAAATCCCAAAGACTTATACTGAAGGAGGAATCCAAGTATTATCTAAAGACAAAAATATGATAAAGACGTTTAAAAAAGAATGCAAAAGCACCATAAAAAAATCCATATGACCAATGCACTTCATTAAACTGAAGCCAAATTATACTGTACCTTTGTGTGAGTAGCAGAAAGAAAATCAATAGTTATTCACTGAAACATTATCATATGGCTCAGAAGAGGAGTCATATGAACTTATATGATACTTTCATAATGCTTGTGAGTCTCCATTCCTTGTAATTGCATGCAAAAGTGTGACCAAATACATTCATCAAAACATCTCCTTTTGTTCTTAACAGAAGCGACTAAACTGCAGTTTAAATTGCAGTTTGCAAATCCTTTTATGTCCATAATATGATGTATTTCTGAGTGAAAAAGCATATTCAACAAGAAAATAGGGAAAGACTTGATTTTTTTTCTGGAGTTGATTGAATAGTGAAAAGTGGATGCTACCAAAATGGAGCCAGACCTAGAACAAGTTGTTTTTTGGGTATTGCCATTATTCAATGTACTGTAGCATGTGCAGCCCACAGAAAATGATTTTTCGAAGTTGCAGCCTAAATAAAGATTATTGGAGTATGTTTTTACAGAAAATATTATTGTGTAATGCCTAAAAATTTACTAGCAAAAAAGCAAAAGAAAATGTATCTAATATTGTTCAATCTGTACGTTAGTGGTGGATATTTTTCAGTTATTCTCTCTGCAGATTACATTGTTACACCAGTTGATGGTGACAAGTGACTGATCGTTCATTCAAGCGATTCATTCAAAGACCCTGATTCATTCAGAGTGAGTCATTAAATAATCCAATTCGTTCATAATTCAGGAGTGAGTTGGTCATTGAATCATCTACTCAAGCGATTCGTTTAAAAACACTGAATTATTCAGGAAGGAGTTGATTAATTCAGAGACGAAACACTACCGTGTTTTGTTTGTAGAGGCTGGACGGTTCAGCTGAGGCCTTGTTTGGAATTGTTTTCGAAGCAAAAACAGTACTTTTATAACAGTACTTATAACTATTGTAAAAAAATACATTTAAAAAAAAGCAATCACACCTCCAGTCATGCTGTTGGGCTGAATGTCATTAATGATGTTTACTCTTAACTAATGCAGCTGCTTCTACTGGCTGACTGATTAGAGTGACCTTGCTGGGGAATTGCAGACAGTCTTTCTTAATTAATTTGATTTAAATGTCATTATTGTGTTATTTTAGCACCATTCTAGAGTTTTCTGAAATGCTTATAGAGTATATTACAATATCATTTTAATACAGGTGCATCTCAATAAATTAGAATGTCATGGAAAACCGTGCCTGTAATGAGTTTGGCATTTTCGGTCTCATTTTATGATTGGAGTGTACGGTTCAAGGCAGCACACGAGTTTGCCAAGTCTGTGCGATGCAAAGCGCTTGTGATGTGCTAGTGCTTGATCATTAGTTAACCTTTTTCAGATTTCAACTGCGCTTGACTTTTACAATCAGCATGCATCATCAGTTGTTGAGTAAAACACTTATCTTATGTGATTTTGAAAAGCACAGAATACTTATCAGTTTTTATTTTATAGCACACTGGATTAACATCCTTTTTGGAACAACAGTCCTGTCAGCAACAACAACAATAATAAATTGATAAATTATTATTATTATATTATTATAAGTTAACATATGTTCATTTTAGTTGTTGTTGTTGCAAATAATAATAGTTATTATTATTTTGTAGTTATTTATTATTATTATTATTATTATTATTATTAGCAAGCACCACTATAAATAATCAATTTATTATTATTATTATAAATATTATTTGCAAGAACAACTATGAATTAACAAAACAATATGTTGTTGTTGTTATAGGTGCTTGCTAATAATAATAATAATTTTTATTTTTATTTATTTATTATTATTATTATTATTTGTGTTGTTATTATTGCGCCACTATAAATGAACATAATATATTTCTGTTTTTGTTAAACATTCTTGTTGTTGTTGTTTGTTATTATTTACTACTACTACTAATTATTATTATTATTATTACTACTATTATTATTAGCAAGCACTGCTAATTAACATAACAAAATATTTCTGTTTTTGTTAGTTTCTTGTTGTTGTTATTATTTACTACTACTACTACTAATTATTATTATTATTATTACTATTATTATTATTAGCAAGCACCACTAATTAACATAACAAAATATTTCTGTTTTTGTTAGTTTCTTGTTGTTGCTGTTATTATTTACTACTACTAATTATCATCATCATCATCATCATCATCATCATCATCATCATCATCATCATCATCATCATCATCATCATCATCATCATCATCATCATCATCATCATCATCATCATCATCATCATCATCATCATCATCATCATCATCATCATCATCATCATCATCATCATCATCATCATCATCATCATCATCATCATCATCATTTTTATTAATATTTTTATTAAAGCCCCAATAACAATAATAATAATTAACAGCAACAAAAAATTATAAATTATTATTATTATTATTACTACTATTATTATTAGCAAGCACTGCTAATTAACATAACAAAATATTTCTGTTTTTGTTAGTTTCTTGTTGTTGTTATTATTTACTACTACTACTACTAATTATTATTATTATTATTACTATTATTATTATTAGCAAGCACCACTAATTAACATAACAAAATATTTCTGTTTTTGTTAGTTTCTTGTTGTTGCTGTTATTATTTACTACTACTAATTATCATCATCATCATCATCATCATCATCATCATCATTTTTATTAATATTTTTATTAAAGCCCCAATAACAATAATAATAATTAACAGCAACAAAAAATTATAATAATAATCATCATCAATCACCAATTATAACATATCAATATGTTTTGTTAATGCAGTATTCCTACAAACCAATCAGATTTGAGGTTTAGCATTAGGGTTGGGCCCTGAATTTTAGTTTTTACATCATAAGGGGAACATCAGTGAGAAGAATAGCAAATCTATTTGGATTTTTTTCTTAATAAAAAAAATTTATAAAACATTTGATAAATATTCAGGTTGACAGGCCATGCAAAAATAAGAAAATTGATTCTGCTATTGTAATTACATTTATAATGCACTTTCAGTTTAGTCTCAGTGAGTATATAAAAAGAGATAAACATAAACTGTAAGCTAATCCACTGTGCCAAAATCAATTATTGTGTGTCTCTCAAAAGATAAACCCCTTTTTGCACAAAAATAAAAACATAACAGCATTAACCTAAAATTCATCACATTGTTTACAAACTCCATGCAATCAGAATTATGGTGGCTTTCAGTCCATGTCTGTTCTATATGCTAATGTACTCCTTATAGCTGGTAAAATAAACTTTATTCCTGAAGGTACTCTGTGATTGAGTTGTGTAGCTTTCACTTTCTGCCATTACAGCTCCGATGTGGAGCAAACTGCTGTTCCCAGCATTCCCAGACATGTTGTCTGCGTGTACATCGATCAAAATGTCACTATAATGATACTAAACTGCAGCCTTTAGTGTGGTCAGAGAGATCCTACAGTCCCTCATTAGCATTAAAGTCACATTTAATGTAATACAAGCACTCTTAAATGCCGCAATAATGGCAAAGTGGATTTTTGTGGGTAGGTTTCCAAACAGCTAATTAGCTTATGTTGTTTAGTTCAGGACAACAAGACTAAACTGCAGTTTAAATTGCAGTTTGCAAATCCTTTTATGTCCATAATATGATGTATTTCTGAGTGAAAAAGCATATTCAACAAGAAAATAGGGAAAGACTTTTGTGCAGCGTGAGGGTTTTTGTTAAATGTGAGCCAAAAATCATCACAATTAAAAGAACCAAAGACTTAAACTACTTCAGTCTGTGTGCATTGAATTTATTTAATACACGAGTTTCACAATTTGAGTTGAATTACTGAAATAAATGAACTTTTCCACGACATTCTAATTTATTGAGATGCACCTGTATATTACAGAATTTGTTATATTATTTATCCATTTGGATGTGTTTTATGCATGTTTTTAAATCCACGTATAACTGAAGTTTTCATCAGTTTATCATTTTGTAATCATTTTCCACATTGCTTTAATATCAGTTTTATGTAAGAAATGCACCAAGTTAGACAGTTTCCTGTATAATAGCATAAATGTATTTCAAACATAAGCCAAATGGGCAATATGGAAAAAATTTGCCCAAATGAATATTCAGAAGTTATTGCAAAAATTGGACGGTCATTGAGATCTGTTTGGATGCCCAAGAAATGTTCTGAAAATGAATTAACTTCTATCATAAGACTGAAAGCAAAACAGTAGCAATAAGCAAAATTCAGCCCTAAGAGAGCATTCAGACTAGATTTTCCCCCAAGTATCACACATAAAAATCAAAGGCAACATCAGCTCTGCATATCAACTACCCTGGATTAGACTTCAGACAGTCTGTCTCAGAGATTCTCCTCCTGTTGAACAAACCCTCACGCTGCACAGAATATCAAACAGTGGGATCGATTAAAACATATATGTGCTGTTTATCCGCAAAACACTTCTGCAGTCTTTATCTCGGCTCAAAGTGTCTGTTATTTATCCGATTGGGATGCTTGCTTTGTCTCACCAGCATTTGCAATGTAGTTTCAGTTATTTAGCTATTGAAACGGTTTCATTTAAAGAACCACTGTAGTTCAAAAGTGCAGTCGATCTTGATGTCCTCATTCACGTCACTATCAGTCGATGACATTCACATGGTGGCCACTGACTGCTGAGTTCAGGCAGAAGTGGAGGTCTCGGCCAAAGCACTTCGCAAAGGCTTCTACTTTTCTTTGTACACATTTAAATAGCCTTTTGAAAAAGAAAAAGAAAAACAGATCATTTACTTATAATCTTGCTCTGGTATGCTGTACAGTAGGTCTATTTTGTGGTCGAGTGTCTTGAAACACAAGTGTGATGTATTAAAGGCTGAATACACACAGCAGTGGAAGGCAAGGTTACAATGGATAAATAAAATTTAAGTCTGTTTCCGAAACAGTTATTGTATGACTTTAGAAGTTGTTTGGAGCAGTTTTATAGTCCAAAGTGGTGTATATTATTTTGTGTTCCACCTCATAGCATTCCACCTCATATTTTTTCAAATGTGTGGCTTTGCTAATCAAGTCCAATCAGTATAATCACACACAGCTGGACTCAAATGAAGGTGTGGAACCATCTCAAGGATGATCAGAAGAAATGGACAGCCCCTGAGTTAAATATATGAGTGTCACAGCAAAGGGTCTGAATACTTAGGACCATGTGATATTTCAGTTTTTTTTTTTTAATAAATCTGCAAAAATGTCAACAACTCTGTGTTTTTCTGTCACTCTGGGGTGCTGTGTGTACATTAATGAGGAAAAAAAATTAACTTAAATGATTTTAGCAAATGGCTGCAATATAACAAAGAGTGAAAAATTTAAGGGGGTCTGAATACTTTCCGTACCCACTGTATATATATAAATGGTCAAAAATATTGGTATAGATTTTAAAATGTTTAAATAATATTTTTGCCCATTTTTAAAATATATTTTCAATCTAACTATATAAAAATAGATTTGTATTTTTTATAAAATGTATTGCATTTAACCAATATGTATTTTAAGATGAATGTACTATGTATAAAATGAAAAATTTAAATACATTTTGTAATATTCCGGCATTTGAAGGTTTATACGAAATATGTTTACATAAATATCTACATATTTGTCCAAAATATAAAATACAATTGTCCAAAATATAAAGTATTATATATTTTATATTTTATATTGTCCAAAATATATATAAACATTTTTTTTTTATAAAATGCATTTTACATTTACCCAAAATTTATTTTAAGATGAATGTATTGTGTAAAAAGTACATTTTGTGGTTTGGCATTTGAAGGCTTAATACAAAAAAATTTTTACATAAAAATATTTTGATAAATGTAATTATATTTATTCAAATTTTGGGGGGCATTTAAAAAAAATTTTTTTCAATCAAAGTATTTTATTGTCTAAAATTTTGTTTTTCTAAAATACATTTTGCTTTTACTCAAACTGGCAATTGAATGTTTAAATGAAATATATATTTAAATTAAAAATATATATTTCCTTAAACCACGCTGTTTAAAAAAAACTACAATTAGAAATGTTGCCTTGGCAACTAAGTGAAATAAGGTAAGTTGAAGTTGAAGAACTAAAATTAATAAAAGATAAAGCTGAAATGAAAGCAAATTAAAGCAAAACTGAAATCTTTAAAAAACAAAAACTAACAAAAATTACAAAAGCACATTATAAATCACTAAAACTTAAACGAAAATGAAAATGATAACTGAAAATATTAAAATAAATGCTCTTGCAAAATATTAATACATACTATAATAGTATAGAATTAACACGACACACAATGATTTTAATTTGAAGATACAAACTGTTTACTATATTAAACTTTTATATTATAAGTTATATCCAATTTTACTTTGTCACACCTCAAACCCTAAAACAACAAATGATATAAAGTTAATTAAAACAATAAAAAGTTTTATTGTTTTATTATAAAGTTTTTATATGCTTTTATAACCTTCATATTAACCATAACTTTTTTTTTCTTTACAGAAACATAATGCAACAAATGCTGTCGTTTAAGCTGAACTTGTACTAAACCCTTTAAAGAACATTCCTTACAGGGAACGATTCATCTATGCATGTTATTCTGAAGACAAAAATGACTTTGTAATCTTTCAAAAAACAGATTCACTTGCTTCAATTTTTGAAATGACTTTCCTTTTCAACCCTCTTTTTTGCTAACTCCTACCCTCCAAATACCTGTCATCCAGTCACTTTTCACCATCCTATCAATTCCTGATGGATAAAATCACGCTTAATTAGGAAATGCTTCACATTTTATAAATAAAATGGCTTGCAAACCCATTTTATTTCATGCTGCCAATGCCGTTTTGAAAAGGAAAACAAAACAATTATATTATAGACCTCACAGCTTTAAGCGAATTAACATTCAGAGCATCAATATGTACAAGCAACCTTAATGGTTCCTTCAGAAACCATTTCAGTCACGAGCCAGCTGTCGGGAAATGATCAATGTTATTAAGACTTTGTCATCCGCAAACACAACGTCTGACAAATCCGCTTAGAAGACCGAGAGGGGAAAGAGTTTCAAATAATTGAACAAATATTTGAGACGAACAATCTTCACTATGCTCGGCACGTACTGCGATTGGCCGCAGGGCATTATCTCTGAAGCGCTGCCTGCGTTAGCGGCCCTCGTTTGCTATTGATCACCGGACTTTGAAAATCAGCAGCCACCGATTACTCTCAGATCACGGGTAATAAGGCTTTTGGTGACAGTTCAAACAGTGTAAGTGGAGCTCGCTTTTTTTCAGCACATTTTTAATGGATTTCTTAGATTTTTCTTCAGAAAACAAAATACTAATTAAGACATTTTTTTCCACGGCTGGTCGCTTCAAGTCTTCAAATCACACAGAAAATGTTCATGAGCCGAGGTATTATACGTGGTGCATGACAGGTTACACATCAAAGTTTTGCAAAAAGCTGCACTAATAATGATATCTCCCAAAGGGGGAAAAGAGAAAGCCATGCTTTCTTCTCGCAGTGCCAAAGAGAATTGAATCAATACTGTAAGATGAATTATCCATGTTGTAAATAATCAGAGACTTGTTGGGCTGCCTCAAGCCACCTTTGAGTGAAGGAACAGAAAATTGCTGAGACAGAGGCAATAACAGAGGTGACAGGTCAAGTCATTGCTAGCCATCATTGAGACGAACGCCTCTGGGCTACTAATGCCTCACATGAGCTTTACTCTAATGATATCATAGTTTATCAAAAAGATCGAATGAAAGTTTACAGCAACTTCTGCAACAAAAATGAAATCGCTGTCACTTCAGTGTTTCAAACCTGTATGATTTCTTCTGTCCCATATGACAGTTATTTTTTTCTCTAGTCAAAATATCTTTCAAATACAGTTGGTATAGAAAAGTATCACCCCTTTTAAAATAATCGCAAAATTTTAGTGATTTATAATGTGATTTTGTCATTTTTATTAGTTTTTTGTTTTTTAAAAGATTTCATTTTGCTTTAATTTCCTTTCAGTTCAGTTTTATTTTTATTCATTTTAGTTCTTCAACTTAAACTTACTTTATTTCACTTAGTTGCCAAGGCAACATTTCTATTGTTTTTTTTTTTAGTTGATCATCTAATATTAATGTTTTATTTTATTTCAGCTTTATTTCAGTTAACGAATACAAGTTTTAGTTAAAGGGGTCATAGGATGCCCATTTTCCACAAGTTGATATGATTCTTTAGGGTCTTAATGAAAAGTCTGTAACATAGTTTGGTTAAAATTTCTCAATGGTAGTGTAAAGAATGTCTCGGTTACGTATGTAACCCTCGTTCCCTGAAGGAGGGAACGGAGACGTCACGTTGGAGGACCGACGAATTGGGATCTCGTTTAGAGGGACCAATCTACTCAATATTTGCTCTTAAATGAATAATAAATAAAAGCCCTTAAATGAAGATTTCAACTGATAAATTGTCATTATTTACGCATTTTGTTCCAAACTGGTATGACTTTCACTCTTCTGTGGATCACAAAGAAGGAATTTTAACAATATCTCAGAGTTTTTACGGTGAAAGTCAATGGGGCCCAGTGTTATTTGGTTCCCAGTGTTCTTCAAAATATATTCTATCGTGATTTGCAGAAGAAAGAATGTGTGAAAGAGTGTTAATTTTTGAATGTTCATAATTATCCCTATAAGGCTTGTCATTGTGGCAAACGAGTACAGCATTGAATTGAGTAGATAAAAGTTGCTTTGGAAATGAGTATATTGTTTGTTTTATATGATTTTGTGGTTCAGTTCAGTTTATTCATATGTTTGAGATAAATTTAGAGTCCATGCACATTGCACACACACACATTCTTGGATTCCATGTGCTCTGATGTCTTTAAATGCTGGTCTGTGTAAACATGAAAACTGATGCTTTTGGCAGTTGCATCACGTCTTGCTGTTTTTAAAAAGCAGTGTGAAGATAAAAACAATTCAGCTTTTTAAATGTCTCTTAAAGAGATAGTTCACCCAAAAATGAATGTTGTGTCATCATTTACTCACCCTTAGGTCCTTCCAAATCTGTATGACTTTCTTCCTTCTTCTGAACACAAAAGAAGATATTTTGAAAAAAAAAAACATTTTTGTCCATAAAATTCGATCTGTACAAAAACTGATAGATTTGGAAATGAGTATATTGTTTGTTTTATATGATTTTGTGGTTCAGTTCAGTTTATTCATATGTTTGAGATAAATTTAGAGTCCATGCACATTGCACACACACACACATTCTTGGATTCCATGTGCTCTGATGTCTTTAAATGCTGGTCTGTGTAAACATGAAAACTGATGCTTTTGGCAGTTGCATCACGTCTTGCTGTTTTTAAAAAAACAGTGTGAAGATAAAAACAATTCAGCTTTTTTAATGTCTCTTAAAGAGATAGTTCACCCAAAAAGGAATGTTGTGTCATCATTTACTCACCCTTAGGTCCTTCCAAATCTGTATGACTTTCTTTCTTCTTCTGAACACAAAAGAAGATATTTTGGAAAAAAATAAATTTTTTGTCCATAAAATTCGATCTGTACAAAAACTGATAGAAAAAATAGAAGATAGAAAAACTGTACCATTGTGCACCTTTTTATATTTGATATCAGCAATACAACAATTTGTTCATCTTACATACATTTTATACGTTTAAAGTAAAACATAACTGAATCTACGGTATTTGCAACAGTTTGTATCTAATTACTGTGACTCATGTTCACTCTTGTTTTGTCCTAAGAGCTGACAAATCTTCATGAGCGCTATTCAATTTCAATTTCAATGCCATTTTATTGTGCATTTATAGATGCACGCTTGTCCAGTGTTTGATGAGCATACAGTGTGACAGTCAATCCCCCTGATGGAAGCCAAATAGGATGCCATTACCAAATGACTGCAGTCAGGATGAGTCAATTTGGTTGAATTTAACAGCACCATTTATCCAGGATTCACAAATGCATCTCAAATGTTCAATCCCTGCGTGTCTGAACAACTGCGACTGCTAATACTAAAATTACACCACTCGTTTAATAACAAAATGTTAAGGATTTTCTATTATTTTTGGCCTAATTTTTCTGTCACACATAAAAACCTGTTTTGGTCCTAAATGTATTGTTTTTGACTAGTTCATCTTTATGATTCAGTATATTCTGTTCTGGCTTTTACAGTACGTTCAGTCAACATCAGGCTCTATTTGGGCTTTTATTAATCATTTAAATATTTCATATGAAATGGCATGAGGTGAAGACATGCACAAGGGGCCAAAAGTCTCTCAAGCTCACCAAGGCTGCATTTATTTGATTAAAAATACAGTAAAACAGTAACATTGTGAAATATTATTACAATTTCAAATAACTGTTTTCTATTGTAATATATTTTAAAATGTAATTTATTCCTGTGATGCAAAGCTTAATTTTCAGCATTATTATTCCAGTCTTCAGTGTCACATGATCCTTCAGAAATCATTCTAATATTCTCTTCTATTATTCTGTTTGGGCTTTTGATCATTTAAATATTTTATATGAAATGGCATGAATACATGTACAAGGGGCCAGAGGTCTGAGACCACATCAGGGTTATTATAATTAACTATAACTAAAACCATAAACAAGTTTGTTATTTGAAATGTAAAATAAAATGTACAAAAAAATATCTTGTTTTAGCTAGCTTCCAAGACAACATTTCTCATTTTCAGTTGATGTACTAAAATAACTGAAAGTAAAACTGAAATAAAATTAATAAAAACCATATATTAAAATTCACAAATGCATCTCAAATGTTCAATCCCTGCGTGTCTGAACAACTGCGACTGCTAATACTAAAATTACACCACTCGTTTAATAACAAAATGTTAAGGATTTTCTATTATTTTTGGCCTAATTTTTCTGTCACACATAAAAACCTGTTTTGGTCCTAAATGTATTGTTTTTGACTAGTTCATCTTTATGATTCAGTATATTCTGTTCTGGCTTTTACAGTACGTTCAGTCAACATCAGGCTCTATTTGGGCTTTTATTAATCATTTAAATATTTCATATGAAATGGCATGAGGTGAAGACATGCACAAGGGGCCAAAAGTCTCTCAAGCTCACCAAGGCTGCATTTATTTGATTAAAAATACAGTAAAACAGTAACATTGTGAAATATTATTACAATTTCAAATAACTGTTTTCTATTGTAATATATTTTAAAATGTAATTTATTCCTGTGATGCAAAGCTTAATTTTCAGCATTATTATTCCAGTCTTCAGTGTCACATGATCCTTCAGAAATCATTCTAATATTCTCTTCTATTATTCTGTTTGGGCTTTTGATCATTTAAATATTTTATATGAAATGGCATGAATACATGTACAAGGGGCCAGAGGTCTGAGACCACATCAGGGTTATTATAATTAACTATAACTAAAACCATAAACAAGTTTGTTATTTGAAATGTAAAATAAAATGTACAAAAAAATCTTGTTTTAGCTAGCTTCCAAGACAACATTTCTCATTTTCAGTTGATGTACTAAAATAACTGAAAGTAAAACTGAAATAAAATTAATAAAAACCATATATTAAAAATAATAATAATAATAATAATAATAACAAAACAAAAACGTATTTTATTTCGGACAACATTTCTCATTTTCATTTAGTTTAACTCGATGTACTAAAATAACTAAAACTGAAATACAAAATTAATTTAAAAAAACTATATAGACATTAAAAAAACAAATAAAAAATAACAAAAACAACAAAATTACTAAAACTTTATCTAAAATAAAAAAAAACTCATTCAAAATGTTAATAAAAACTCTTAATAGTATCTCCATGATACTAAAATAACTCTGGACCGCACTGAAAATATGGGTTATTTTTAAAACAAGAAAAGGTTATGATGTAAAAAGAGTCCAGGTTAAAGGTCAAATTAATTTGTGCAAAAGGTCAGACGTTCTTGCTTCCACTGAAGCTCAAGATGCTCAAATCATGCTGGAGAACATGATCATTCGGTTTTGTTCATGTAGGTCAAAGGTCGTCATATAGAGATGTTTTTTGATCACTTTCAAATCAGTAAAAATGCAAAATAGCAGCGTTTTCGCTAGCGGTCTCAGACTTTTGGACTGGACTGTAGTTCTGTTAGCACGTATCAACACATTCAGGGTTAGAAATCTCACTGTGGGTGCTTTGGGAAGAGTTGGTGACACTTAGTCAGAATGAAGTACATTTCTCTGAATGTCAAAGAGTTTCTTGGTGGTTGAGGGGCATCTTCGGCCGTGAGTGGGTATGAATGGTCATCTTTTTCCCAAGGTGGGAACGTGTCCTCTCCGTGAATCATCATCATCATCATGGCGTAGTGGTATCGGACGAGTAGCTCGAGGTTAAGAATGAGTCACATTTGCATATTATGAATGTCAATACATAGAAATGAGTCTATCCATTTAACCAAGACAGTGATTCACGGCGTGTCTCTGGAAACTTCCTCTATCCAGTTATTCGCACGGTGAGAAATGGACTCGCGCTCCGAGCTTATTGAGAAGAGATTAGATCTCTACAAACAAACGTTTTGCATTTGTTTGGGAAACGTTTGGGGAAGTCGTGGCCTAATGGTTAGAGAGTCGGACTCGTAACCCAAAGGTTGTGGGTTCGAGTCTCGTGCCGGCAGGGATTGTAGGTGGGGGGAGTGAGTGCTCTCTTCCACCTTCAATACCACGACTGAGGTGCCCTTGAGCAAGGCACTGAACCCCCAACTGCCATATGCCATATAATATTTCTACACTGTAGTGTAGAAAGACATTAATTTTAGTGCTGTTTTAGTGCAAATTGGAGTTTGGTATTTAATTTTAAATTTTAAACATGATCAAATATGATTGACCTTATGTGGGGTTGGTTTATTTGATCGAAAATACAATAAAATGACAGTAATATTGTGAAATATTATTACAATTTAAAATAATAATTTACTATTTGAATACATTTGAGGATGTAATTTATTTCTGTGATCAAAGCTGAATTTTCAGCATCATTACTCCAGTCTTCAGTGTCACATCATCCTTCAGAAATCATTCTAATATGCTGATTTGCTGCTTAAGAAACATTATTATTAATATTATTATTATTATCAATGTTGAAAACTGTGTTGCCGATTCATTTTTTTGAGGAAACCGTGATAAAATTATTTTTCAGGATTAGTTGATGAATAGAAAGTTCACAAGGACAGCATTTATTTGAAATGGATATCACTGTCAATTGTTTGTTACATCAATTTAATATCTCCTTGCCAAAGAAGAGTATTAAAAAAAAAACTTTTACCAATAACAAATTAAAAACTGGTTTTGTAGCAAGAAACCTTGACTGTGAAACATTTTATAAAAGTCCTGAAATGGCATTAAGAGCCCACTTTACCTTCGTAATGTGACATGTTTTTGAGTTAGAACATATTCAATGAGAAAAAAAGTGTTGGATGTGACTTAATTTTATTCATTTTGAATTGATTGATAATGCAAAGGGGTCTAGGAGGAGTTCAAAATAGAGATTGGTAACGTCAGCCAGAAAGTTTTCATGAAGGATTGATTAAACGCTCACAATAAGACCAGGAAAGTTTATTAATAGAGAAAATAAGGTCAATTGTGACTTGAAAAGTGCAGCTGGGATTTTATTTCCTCTGACTGCAATTTCAGGTTCAACGAACACGTCCCTGAGCGCTCTAGTGATTTGCAGTGACTAAAGGCTTCATCAGCTTGGTGTGTATTGTAAAAGGGCTGGTTTTAATGAGCAGGGTTAATGTCTTTTCATACCTTCATGTGCAGTGTAATTGTGCGCTGTGGTCAGGATATAGCCATTGTAAATGGTCATTTCCTGTTTGCCAAGCTTATGATTAGAGGTCTTCTCATATACCATTATGCACAGTTGACTGTGTTTAATTAAGAAATGATGGTGAGTCTGCAGATTTGCTAACTGCATTATTATTGAAGTGAGAAGCAATTTATAAGCGCAGGCATTACCTGCCCTGTCTTTGGTGTCTGCAGAGTTTTTTTAGTGCTTGATAAATGAATAATTTGCTGAAAATGTACTCATCCTCTGACAATCTGAGATGTAAATGAGTTTGTTTCTTCATTAGAAGAACAGATTTGGAGAAATGTAGCATTCCATTACTTGCTCACCAGTGGATCCTCTACAGTGAATGGGTGCCGTCAGAATGAGAGTCCAAACAGCTGATAAAAACATCACAATAATCCACACCACTCCAGTCCATCAGTTAACGTCTTGTGAAGCGAAAAGCTGTGTGTTTGTAAGAAACAAATTCACCATTATGATGTTTTAACTTTGAATCATCGCTCCTGGCCATAAGAAGCAATATTACGCATGGAGGACTCGTATTTTAGCCGGAAGCAATGGTTTAAAGTTAAACCTAAAGTTTTTCGCTTCACAAGATGTTAACTGATGGACTGGAGTGGTGTGGATTATTGTGATGTTTTTATCAGCTGTTTGGACTCTCATTCTGACGGCACCCATTCACTGTAGAGGATCAACTGGTGAGCAAGTGATGCAATGCTACATTTCTCCAAATCTGTTCTTCTAATGAAGAAACAAACTCATTTACATTTCAGATTGTCAGAGGGTGAGTACATTTTCAGCAAATTTTCATTTCTGGGTGAACTATTCCTTTAAAAACTAACTGCTGTTGTATGGAAAAGAACTGCACAAAGAAAAGAAAAACATGGGTTTTGGCAGTAAATAACGACAGAATTATTTTTGGATTATTTTTGTAATGCGTATAAACTGCAGCTGAGAGTTGTCTGGCCAGGAGTCTGTTCTCAATCAATGTCTTGCAGGGCTCTGGCATCCTCATAGTTGCTTTACTCCCAGTCGACAGGCTCTGAATGATGGTGGAGTAAATGTGTTTTGAAGCCTGCTCTGCAGGACAGGAGTTTATCATTGACAGTATCTAAAGGAATAAGTGAAGTGACACTGGGCGGCCTCGAATTCATCACCTTCAGCTCTCATCTACAAACCTCTCGTTTGAAGTTTGATAAGAGCCCGCATGTTTCAATCCATCTCATCAGATGAAGTGCTTTCCACTACACTGACACCATCCAATAATGCTCGATGTTGCTGTCCTTGTTCTTCGTCCTCCTTCAAACACATTTTTAGTTCAACAGCGGCTTTCTGTGGTCTTCTCACAGCTCTTGAATGTATCTTCTCTAGCTGTGGTCCGGCTAATGGAAGCGCTCAGTCTGTGGCAGTGACACTGTTCAGACTGACACCCGCATCTTCCGTTGTGGACCGCTGCGGTTTTCCGTTCCTGGAAGTGCTTGGGCATAATGGAGATTACTCACTGAGTGTCACACATGAGATAGATAATAACTGCGGGAAAAACTGCTGGACAAATCCTTATGTAATCATTATATAATTGATTTGGAAGTTTATGCAGTCCTGTGATCTAGCTGAACATGAAAAATTAGAATATTGAAGAGAATGAGATAATGAAACCAGAAAGCGATTAAACGACTGGGTTCTTGCTCGTAAGTTTCAATGTTTTAATTAATAAACCGACTCAGACTATTTTATTAAAGTTTTATTAAAGTGTCCCTTTTCTGGGAAATTAAAGTTTGTCATTTACCAGAAATGCAAGAATTTCAAGGATCATTTTGCATCAATATTTCAGATGAATGTCTTCAAATATGTGTGATAAAAAAACATTTTATTACCCCACAAATTATCATTTTATAATAGTATAATTTTCTTCTTCCTTTCATTGCAAAAACACTTGAACGAGCTGTGTTCAACCAAGTCTCTGCCTTTCTCACACAGAACAACCTCCTCGACAGCAACCAGCCTGAGAAGTGGACATTATACTGAGATTGCCTTGCTCTCAGTTGTTGAAGCCTTAAGACCGGCAAGAGCGGATTCCAAATCTTCAATACTTATCTTGCTGGATCTGTCCGCTGCATACTTTTGACATGGTTAACCACCAGATCCTCCAGTCAACCTTATCGGCAAAGGGCATCTAAGGAACCACACTCCAGTGGTTTGAGTCTTATCTCTCAGATAGGTCCTTCAAGATATCTTGGAGAGGTGAGGTGTCTAAGTCACAACATCTAGCTACTGGGGTGCCTCAGGGCTCAGTTCTTGGACCACTTCTCTTCTCTGTCTGCATGGCATCACTAGGTTCTGTCATTCAGAAACATGGCTTTTCATATCACTGCTATGCTGATGACACTCAGCTCTACCTCTCATTCCATCCTGATGATCCGACGATAGCTGCTCGCATCTCAGCTTGTCTAACAGACATTTCTTGTTGGGTGATGGACCATCACCTTCAGCTCAACCTTGCCAAGACAAGAACTGCTTGTGGTTCCATCAAACCCATTGTTTCATCACAATTTCACCATCCAGTTAGGCACATCAACCATAATTCCTTCAAAAACAGCCAGAAACCTTGGAGTTATGATTGATGATCAGCTGACCTTCTCAGACCACATTGCTAAAACTGCCCGGTCCTGCAGATTTGCTTTATTCAACATCAAGAAGATCAGGCCCTTTCTTTCGGATCATGCTTCACAACTACTTGTTCAAACTCTTGTTCTGTCCAGGCTGGACTATTGCAATGCTCATGAATTTTTGGTTATTATTATTATTATAATTGTATCATATTAAAAATACAATCATGAAATTATAAAAATAATAGTAATACTTAAGAAATATTTAAGAATTTATATTTTTATATAAAAATGAAGGCTATTTTATTGACCAACAATGTATTTTTTTTGCATTTTTATTTTCTTGACATTTATTGTTTTCCAATATGTGCAATAAAAAGATAATATTTTAATTGCCTCAAAAAAGTTACATTACAAAAATAGTTAGTTACCTCTTAAAAATAAGAGACAAATCAAAACAAGAATACAGTATTCATTCCTAATCAGGTGAATTTCACAAAAACATGTCTGGGTCACATTTCACATTAAAATCTACATAATTTTATATATATAATTTTTTCATGGTATTATATGAAGTATAATTTTTCTTTTATCCTTTTCAAATGTAGTATAATTAATAGAAGAAAATATAATTGTTTTTATCATATATTGATATTAAAACACTATAATATACTAATACTATTCTAAAATAATACTACTAAAAAATTATAAAAATAATGCTAACATTTAAAAATATTTAATAATATTTAAGAAATTAAATTTTTTCCTAAAAAAATATTTTATTGAACAGTAATATTTTTTTCCCCATTATTTTCTTGACATTTAATCCACATTTCTACACAAATAATTTTCACCATAATGCATCTGGAGATTTTATTTTTCCATTTTGCATGATTCTCTCTCTGATCATTCTTATTACATTCTCATTAATATTGTATAGTGTGTATTAATATTGTAAAAGTATTGCACTGAACCCAAATTATCAGTGCAACACATACATCCACCATATATAAATACTTTACAAAAGATCAAATATAATGTATACTTTAATATACTTATTAAATATACTGTATATATTTTGCATTACAGTAATGAATTAAATTATTTTGATTACATTAATGAAACTAGGCATTGTGTGCTTTAATGTCATTTATTATTGTTCAAAAATAAACCCCTTTTTTTAAATGCATTTATCGTGAAGTGAGATACGACCTGAACATGTTCCTGCATGTTTTGTGAGAATTCACCCATTAGTGTGATCATATCACATCGTGATCATATTTTCAATGTATGCCTGCAACAATGCATTAATAAACAGAGGCATTAGTGCAGAAATGGAGATCAGGATGACCCTGCTGCTGGAACATAAATGCAAACACAAACAGAGATTTTGGCACGTCAGACTGCCGTGCATCAGCCGCACTCTGCTGAAAACCCGCCAGGAATAGAAGCAGTGCTGTGGCAAAGGTTAAGTACAGTGAGAAGATAGAGAGGTTTGCTGAACCGCTGCGAAGCCCAGAGACTGTTTTATGAACAGTGGACACATGAGAGGAAGGGAAAGCAATTATAGCCCGAAGATACAGCTTGTTTCAATAGATTCAGCAATTTATTAAATCCACCCACTAATATAAAAAAAAATCTATCTCTCTCTGATTCCCGTTCGAGTTGATGTAAGCAGATGTCTTACGATATGAGCGTAGCCGCAAGCGCTGTTGGACCTGAACATCTCGATGTTTAAACATGTGTTGTGTGTACATAGTCGTGTAAGAGATATATTTACTGCGTCCCTGCCGATCTGTTGCAGGGAATATTCTCTGCTGCGAGCTACAAGTGTCAAGAAATACAGATGAGGAGAGAACAGCATTATTCAGTGATGTTCTACTAGTGGAGATACAGTCAATGTGGCGTTGCTCCTTCATACTGTGTGTCTTTGGTAAAGGAAGATCTTTCACGCTGAGAGCCATGGTTTTTCCAGATGGCGGACATTTAAGAATAACTCACAAACTCAAAAATATGTGGTGTGAGTCATTTATTGAACAAAAATAATGAGCTATAATCTTTGAGACTGTCACTTTGTGTTGTGTTTAAAGGTTGTGAGGACACAACTGACTCTCTTTACTTTCTCAACACACATTTCAGGTCTTCCTGTGCACAATTTTACCTTTAGTTTACATCATCTGAAAGTAAAGTAATCTTTCATCAAAATGTATTGATAACCAACAATTGCCTGGTTTTTAAGGTAAAATATATAAAAATGCTTCCAACAAAGTAAATTTACTTGAGATATTAAGACTGGTTTTCTTTATGTATATTTAAAACGAGTGTAATTTGTGTTAATGCACCGTCTGTTTTTTTTTTCATTCTTATTTTACACTAAGTAAAATGATACTTTTAAGCATTTTTTGATGTTTTAACAAGTAAACAACACATCAAATTCTAATTAAAAGATTATTTTTGGCAGTGCAAATAGATATTTATCACTGTAAACAGTCTTTTAAGCAAAACTCTTGCCTATAATTAAGTAAATGAATGGTGGTAAATATCACTATAAAAAGTTTATGGAGATCATGTAAAATGGGGGGG
>NW_015505307.1:378368-415820 GCF_001515645.1 Sinocyclocheilus grahami | reverse complement strand
GGGGGGGGGGGGGGGGGGGGATATGTCATCAAAGGTGACATTTTAGTTTTACTCAAATACACACCTTTACGTAAGTAAAACTGGTTGAAAATGCTTCTTATAGATTTATATTTTTAATAGTGCTGTCAAACAATTAATCGTGATTAATCGCATCCAAAATAAAAGTTTTTTGTTTACATAATATATGTATGTGTACTGTGTATATTTACTATGTATATATAAATACACATACATGCAGTATATATTTTGGAAAATATTTACATGTATATACATTTATATATGTATATTCTTATATTTTATATTATATATATATATTATATATAAACTAAACATATTTTTCTTAAATATATACATGCATGTGTTTGTGTTTGTATTTAAATATACATAGTAAATATACACAGTATACACACATATATTATGTAAACAAAAACTTTTATTTTGGATGCGATTAATCGCTTGACGGCACAAATTTTTAGTATAATGAAAAAATACAACATAAAAATATTACTCTGAAAAATAAATGTGTATACTGTATAAATATTGTATATGAATTTTCATTATATATATAAAAATATTACAATGAAAAATAAATATTTCCTTGACATTTAAGCACATTTGTTACTATAATGCATTCGGACATTTTTGGACATTTAGACATTTTCACATTATTTTTGTGATTTTGCTCTTTATGTTATGATGGATATTGTATTTTTTCCCCCTTTTTTTGAAAATTTAAACTATTACGTAAGGAAAATCGGGTTGCAAATACCTCATGTTTACTTTGAAGTTTTTAACAGATAACTAGAAGGTACTAGGTTTAAATCCCGCTGTACTTTGTACGGAAGTGTCTGTTAAAGCACTACTAACTTCTTTTGCACATCCATCTTAAACTCTGTAGTGCATCAGTGATGGAGAAAAATGACCAGATCAGTCTGATGGTGACAGACAAACTGCCGCTGGCATTTCTTTGACATATCCACTCTTGGGCATGATGGGAAAGTCAGACGGCCACAGATGCATCAATCTGAGGGAGCAGAAGTCGTAGAGACGTAGAGCTGCGGGATGCAGACCGGACCCCATAGATGATGGGTGGGCTGCACCAGAAGAGAGCATGAGATGCGTGGGACAGGGTGGGGCGCGTTTGCCAAGTGCTCTCACAGGCAGCAGTGGAGGATGGTGTATCATCACCCAAAACATGAATCTTCCTGCATAATCATGGCAGGCGAGCACTGTGGATTTATAGTGCACAAAAATAGTTAGCATAATAATGTGATGAACATAATGGAATTGATGCACAACACTGACATCAGAATACTTTACCAGCTCTTCAGTAGGGTCTGAATGATATAGCTAAAAATTATATTTGATGCTTTTCAGCCAGTTGATGAATTTGGTATAAATCTCTGTATTTATGCGTTTATCTTAAATGTCTTAAGGGTGATTCTCCCCCTCCCAGGTAGATTAAAAATGTTTAATGTAAGAATGAAGGTATGTTTTCTGTTATATTTGACTGAATTGGCACAAGAAAGCATGATATTTAATAATTTTCATCTAAAAGCCCTAATATAACAACACATAGTAACAAAAACAGCAATATACTGTACCTACATACAGTATACCTTTTAAAAGTTTGGAGTCAGTAAGATTTTTTAAATGTTTTTGAAAGAGGTCTCTTCTGCAATTTGGTATAAATCTCTGTATTTATGCGTTTATCTTAAATGTCTTAAGGGTGATTCTCCCCCTCCCAGGTAGATTAAAAATGTTTAATGTAAGAATGAAGGTATGTTTTCTGTTATATTTGACTGAATTGGCACAAGAAAGCATGATATTTAATAATTTTCATCTAAAAGCCCTAATATAACAACACATAGTAACAAAAACAGCAATATACTGTACCTACATACAGTATACCTTTTAAAAGTTTAAAAGTCAGTAAGATTTTTTAAATGTTTTTGAAAGAGGTCTCTTCTGCTCACCAAGGCTGCATTTATTTGATCACAATGCAGTAAAAACTGTAATAGTGTGAGAGGTTATTACAATTTAAAACAACTGTTTTCTATTTGAATATTTTAAAATGTAATTCATTCCTGTGATGCAGAGCTGAATTTCCAGCATCATTACTCCAGTCTTCAGTGTCACATGATCCTTCAGAAATCATTCTCATATGCTGATTTGCTGCTCCAGAAACGTATTATTATTATTGTTGAAAACAGATGTGAACAGAACTATAAAAACAACTAGTCAACTGAGAACTCAATGCCCAAATAAAAAGCACATAAAAATAAGTGCAGCGCTCAATTTAATATCACCATCAAATTTATTAAGTATATACAGTATCATCATAAATATTTAATTTATCGGCCATCCATACTGTTTTCGCTGGATGATGTGTTTTGATGTGTTCAGCAGCACAGAGAGGATGTTTTACTGTGTGCAAAAGCTTTGGCTTCTATTATGTTTGACATGCAAATAAGTATCAGCCATACATAATTCAATAAGCCTCATACAAATCAGCCAGGAGATATTTCCCATGTTATCCATCACTTTGACGAGATACAACACTGATATTCTAGTTATTGTTTTGCCATTAAGCTTTCACACACATGCACTCAGATACTCTAAAAACGTTTGTACTTGCTTGATGCTAAACAATGCATTAATTTAGAGAATAATGTACGTTTTGACAGCAAACAAAGATATGTATATTTGGCCTAAATGGTTCAGAGCTCATGTAAGTAACGGCGGGAGCACGACTTGTTCTTTCTGGCTGATCAAAATATGAAATTTCTCAGATTTAGACTTATGATATCAGATCCAGCTGGGTTTTTTGATATATCAGAAGCAGCGCGGAGGCTGTTGCCATAAAATTTTGCACGACTGCACTGAGTGTATTAAACAACAAGCAATTTTCCCATTGAGTAATTTTCTCTGGCTGTCACATTATGATTATTCTTGCCTTTCAACAGTCACCAAATCTAGCAATGTACATAAGCGATGCCTGTAATCTTCCTGTGCTCCGCATACTAAATATTACATTACCAGACCGCTCTCTTATTCTGCTCAAGTAGCTCAGTCATCTAACAAAATTGGGGTACAACTAGTTTTGTTCAAATGGCACTTTTCCTTGTGATGACTCGTGGTGTCTAGAGATCAAGCCTTGAAAATCGTGTTTGGAAAATATATATATTAGGGGCTGTCAAACGATTGATATTTTAATCAAATTAATTACACAATGTGGCAATGAATTAATCACAAATTAATCCAATTTTGCTGAGAAATTACCAACCCAAAAATAATTTCAAGTCATTATTGTGTTAGATGAGAAAAGCATCAAATAGACATTGCAAAAAGTAGCTTTAGAAATAAATATTTGGTTTGATTTGACACAAAATTTATTACACCAACTGTTAGGCTACAAAGGCCATGATTTATTTTTTTCAGGAGCTGCATCTAAATTGGTATTTAGATACATTTACTGACTGTTTATTGCAGTTCAGAGGTGGCATGAATGCATTTACACTGCAATTACAATTGCATGAATAACGGCTTGAGATTTAATGGGTTTTAAATGGGTATTAAAGGGATGGTTCACCCAAATATGAAAATTGTCATCATTTACTCGAATCTTTCTTTGTTCTTTGGAACATTAAAGAAGACAATTTGAGAAATGTCTCGGTTTTTTATTTTTCATACAATGGAGATCAATGGTAACCAAAACAATTTGGTTACAAACATTCTACAAAAGATATTTTATGTTCTGCAAAATAAAGAAAGTCATATAGGTTTGAAATGATTGTGATGGGTGAGTAATTTTTTGGGTGCACTATCCCTTTAGTGTTTGTTTGTTTATTGATTGATTGATTGATTGAAATATGAAATAATTTTTAATGAAATGATGCTTTAAATAAGAAACTAAAACTAAAAACAGGTGGCGGTAAATGTCTTAATGAGTAAGCCATTGAGTCATTCATTCATTCGATTCATTCAAACGGCCGATTCATTCAGGAATGAAGTAAATGGCTCTTTTTATGAATGGACCATTGAATCATTGGTTCACACGATTCATTCAAAATGTGGATTCATTCAGAAACGAATCACTGCTGTGTTGCTTGGAGATGCACAACAGTTCTGCTGTGGCTTTATATGTATTATTTTCGTAGAAAATTGAGCTAAAACAGACAATATTGTGTCTAAAATATAACACAATATATAACATATTAGGTTCTTATTTATTGAACTGTTGTATATAACTAATATCACATTTGCACTCGTTCTGTTTGGGACAAAAACTTGTGTGATACTGCGCTCGTTGCTCATGTGATATCGCTTAACTACATCATATGATATAAA
This sequence comes from Sinocyclocheilus grahami, assembly GCF_001515645.1. NCBI lineage: Eukaryota > Metazoa > Chordata > Actinopteri > Cypriniformes > Cyprinidae > Sinocyclocheilus > Sinocyclocheilus grahami. Next base: position 411,470 of record NW_015505307.1, on the reverse strand, counting down.
TAAGAGATGAAAACTCATTTTTGCCCCAAACTCTTGAATTTTAGAAGCACATAACTGCATTCTATAGGCTACATCAAGCTGTGAGTTGTTGCCCTGCATCATGTTCTTCACCAATCAACTGTATGAAATGTAAGATTACCAAAGTGACCTAAATGGATTGTTTTTCTATAGCTTCTATAGCGAATTAATTAAATTAATGTGTTAAATCGAAAGCTCTAATAAATATGTTTTACGGATGAATGAAAAATACAGGTTTGGAAAGATGTGAAGGTGAGGAAATGACAAAATGTTCATTTTGGGAAGAAGTGTTCTTTGAAAGCAGAGGGTTCAGATCCTGAGCGCTCGGTTTTCTTCATGATGGAGGTTAGTGCTGTTAGGTTTGGAAAGTGTGCTCAGCATGTTACTGCCAGAATCACAGTCCTGTGACTCAGAGGCAATCTGGAGAAAAAGCCCTGGAGCAAAGCTGTGATCTCGCTGCGTCAGAGAGAAATATACGCTTGAAACTCACTGTTACCAACGCTGCGGTTCAAATGTTCGCTCTGCTCCTCGATTTTTCTCGCACACTCTTGCATTCTGTCCATCCACACTGTAGTTCCTTAAAAGGAATAGTTCACCAAAAAGGAAACTGTCATTGTTTACTCATTCTCTTGTTCTTCCAAACCCTCTGGCTTTCTTTCTTCTGTGGATGAGAAATCTTGAATAATGTATTGGGAAAAACAATGTGAACAATGAATGTGTGTGTGTATACATATATACTGTATATATATTTTATTAATGTTATTTTTTAGTAATTATGCTATTAATTATATACTACTTCTGTTGTGAATGAGAATTTTTTTTACATTTTTAAATGTTAAACATTTAAAATACCTAAAGTTGAATTAAGGTAGCAACAGGATCCAGAATTGCAATTTGAATGCATAGAGCTAGAATTAAAATTAACTGAAATTTGTAGAAATTCACATAACACATTTTTTTTTTTTACTACAAAAGCAAAGTTTTGTTTTTGGCTTAAAGTTTGACAGTTTAAAAAATAATTTATGCAATTTAAAAAAATGTAACTGAAAAATGTAAATTACTCAAATTAATTTAGGTAATTTAAATTTAAGTAGAAGTTGCAATGTTTTATAGACCTTACGGACAGACAGACAGACAGACAGACTTATTCTCCTGTCACTCAGCCTTCCTTAAACACATACATAAATTGATATATAAAGATTAATAGATAGAAAGAAGGAAAGACTTATATGAATTAATTCTATTATTAATGCATTTTTGGAACATGTCATTTCCTAGAACGCATTACTTTTGAATTGCAATTCAGTAGATTCTTGTCATTCTAACTCAAATTCCTGTTAGGTGTGGCCATTTCAATATTTAAAAAAATTATAATAAATCACACAGCAATTCTTCAGTTCTGAATTTTGCACAACCCTTTTTTATTATTTTAATTATTTGCTGCTAATATATTGGAGACAATATGCTGGGGGCAGTCGTGGCCTAATGGTTGGAGAGTTTTTTGAATTTGTTTGATTGGATTTTGTTGATCCCTGCCTTTCACCTTCCTCTTATCAACTTATTCTCATGTCACTCTTTCTTTGACACTCAACCCGTCTTAAGATAAAGGCCAGCCTGTGCGGAAGATAAAGGCAGCCCACCGTAGTTGGCGCACGCTTAATTTGACAGGTCGGAAACAAAAGGCCAAGCGTAATCATTATGTGGTGGTGACTGACAGTGCAGGTGCTTAATAAGCATGCAGTGACGCACACGCTTCCTGATTTTAGCAACCCAAAGACTCCCATCTTGGCCCCTGATTGGTGCCTGAACACACAGGGCCACAGACACTAATTTGTGACTTGTGAACCCATTACAGCTTAATCATGGTAATTGATTTAATTAGTTTGGACACTGGCCATGGAGGATATAAAGCATCTGGAAGCAGCGTTTTGCACCATTTGGAATTGAAATGACAATGACTTTAAAATTCCAATTCCACGTTTGTTTTTAGTTATTATGTTATTAATTATACTGCTTCTGTGTTGCTTTTATGGCAGGGTTGTGCGCCATTCAGAATTAAAATAAATTAACTTTTTAACTTCATTTAAAATATGAATGAATTATATTATTAATTTAATGTATTATATATTAAGTGAACTTAAAATGTAATATTAGATAATGAAATATACTATATAATTTGAATTTATAGTACTATATAATTAATATAATTTGAATTTTAATGTAACGTAGAATGACATGTTTGTAAACTATTGTTTGAAAAACGTTTGAACAGATTAATTTAATATATAAAATATTGTATATATTTTTGTTAATAATTGTGTCATTTTATACATGACATGTTTAATTAAATTGTGTTTATTGTTATAGTTAACCATAAAAAATTAATTACTTGAAATAAAATGTTAATTCAAATTTTAATCTTTTAAAAATAATAATAATAAAATATTTTTTTTATTTCAGCTAGTTGCAAAGGCAGCATTTCTCATTTTATAATAATATTAACTAAAATAAAAAAAATTAATATAAATGAAAAACAAAATGTAGACATTTAGAAAAAAAAACTGATTTAAAATATTAATAAATATGATAATAGTGCCTCAATGAGAATAAAATAACACTGAAAAAGGGTGAAAAAACATTTAATTTACTAGAATGCATTACCTGTGTTGATTTTCTTTGACATAAACTAATTCCTCTTCCTCTTATTCAAGTTTAACTTCCTGTGGGAAATGGCCAATTCAATTCAATTTCCCAAAGTGAAAAGGTGGTAATAAATTCTGCCTATAGCCTTGTCTGGGAGGTGAATGTCTTCACTGGTGAGATGTCGAGCCAGAGCATTTCGTTTGATCATCTAGACTGTGGTTCGCACTGCGGCATTGCAAGAAAGGTGTCTAAGGATCAAAATACTCCACTTGTTGAGTTTGAAAAAGAGGTGTTGGAAGCACTCGAGTTATTCATTTTCACACTCTTACTTGGATGGGAAGGCTTCCTGTCGCGGGCTATCGCAGGCTAGGTAGTTGCGTGCCAAGATATTCTGTTCACTTGTTTCGCAAGGGTTCATTCGTTGGCAGGTCCCACGCAACAAGTCCCAACATAAAGCATCTTATCTGAAGGTCCCAGATGCTCCTAAAAACAGCAGATGAAAGGGATGCAGATAAGGCCCTGTGGGGTGAAAACCAAGAAATGCTAATTATTGGTCAAATATTTGAAGGTAGAAGTATGAAATAGCATCAGTTTTGGGAAAAATCCTAATCTTACCAACAGTCCCCGTTGAAAAAAACAGCATATACTCTTAAAAATAAAGGTGCTTCACGATGCCATAGAAGAACCTTTTTGTCTAAATGGTTCCATAAAGAACCTTTAACATCTGAAGAACCTTTCTGTTTCACAAAAGTTTCTTTGTGGCAAAAGAAGGTTCTTCAGATTACAAAAAGGTAAGAAAGAGATGGTTCTTTAAAGAACCTTTGACTGAATGGTTCTTTGTGGAACCAAAAATGGTTCTTCTATGGCATCGCTTGAAGAACCTTTTGAAGCACCTTTATTTTTAAGAGTGTATGCTGGTTTAAGCTGGTCCGGAGCAGGAGCTCATAACCAGCCCAAGACCATCTTAAACCAGCTGCCATGCTTCAAAACATACCTAACCGGCATATGCTGTTTTTTTCAACAGGAGTGTCTCTCATTTTTAACAGTGCGTGCATTTGAGACTACTGCACTCTACTAGACCTAAATCACGGAGTCTTCCCCAAAAAGTTGACAGCAGGATTATTGATCAGTGAACCCGGGAGGTTTGTGTCCATTAGAAAGTACTTTGTAGTGCATTACAGAGGAAGAGGGGCCCGCGTGATGTCATCAGCCAGCCGAACCTCTTATTATAAAAGCATCCGCTTTGTCTCTACCTCTTCTGGACAGGGTTTTCATTTTAGTGACTGTGTTCATTCATCTATTTGAATGTTTTATTGTTTGTCCTAAAATGTTTTGGTTGTTATAATGTGCCACAAACTTTTTATCACAGCGAGTTTTAAGTTTAATGGAATATTCTGTGTTCAGTACAAGTTACAGTAAGATTAATCTGCAGCACTTAATGTTCATCTTCCAAAACCACAATAAATATATTTAAACTTCTCTGTAACACTCCAAAGAGAAAGGAAAACTTGAAATCGCATCATATGACCCCTTTAAGAAAAGACTGAGGCAACTACAATGGAAGTGAATGGCGCCAAACACTCACTGTTCCAATAGTACAGCCACAAAATGTAACAGTATGTTAACATGATTAAAAATGCTTACTAACCATTTCTGTGAAGTGACTGTATATCCAGCTTTACAAATGCAATGCCTCAAACACTAAAACTGCTGTAAAAATGACAAGAACAAATTTACAGCTACAAGAATACACGACTTGTACCAGAAGAATGAATATAAGTGCTTTTAAAAAATTATAATCTTCACATTTCTACTTTTAAATCTCTTAAAAATCGGCCACATTCACTTCCTTTGTAAGTGCCTCACAGTAAACTCCATTTTCAGAGATGGATAGACGGATAAATTAATAGAAAGATTTGCATTTAGTTTGTATTTAATGTATATATTATCTTTTCTATAGAAATTTATTAAAATAATAATTCACTTCTATTGTAAGTGCATCACAACCTCCATTTTTATAGATAGATAAACAGACAGATTTGCATTTAGTTTGTATTTAATTGATCTATCTATCTGTCTGTCTGTCTGTCTGTCTATCTCTATCTATCAAATGCAATGCCTCAAACACTAAAACTGCTGTAAAAATGACAAGAACAAATTTACAGCTACAAGAATACACGACTTGTACCAGAAGAATGAATATAAGTGCTTTTAAAAAATTATAATCTTCACATTTCTACTTTTAAATCTCTTAAAAATCGGCCACATTCACTTCCTTTGTAAGTGCCTCACAGTAAACTCCATTTTCAGAGATGGATAGACGGATAAATTAATAGAAAGATTTGCATTTAGTTTGTATTTAATGTATATATTATCTTTTCTATAGAAATTTATTAAAATAATAATTCACTTCTATTGTAAGTGCATCACAACCTCCATTTTTATAGATAGATAAACAAACAGATTTGCATTTAGTTTGTATTTAATTGATCTATCTATCTGTCTGTCTGTCTGTCTATCTCTATCTATCTATCTGTCTGTCTGTCTGTCTATCTCTATCTATCTGTCTGTCTGTCTGTCTATCTCTATCTATCTGTCTGTCTGTCTGTCTATCTCTATCTATCTGTCTGTCTGTCTGTCTATCTCTATCTATCTGTCTGTCTGTCTGTCTATCTCTATCTGTCTGTCTGTCTCATCTATCTAGACTTTTTATATATACTTTTATTAAATTCATATTTATTAAATGAATAATCTAATGTATTAAATTATTATTTCTATTATAATTAGTAATTATATTATTTTATAGTTTTTAATTATGTTGTTAATTTATATATGTATTATATATAAATTAATTTTAAGACCAGGTTGGAAATTACACATTTTTTTAAGACCAGGGTGGAAAATTTCTTAATTTCCCAGAACTCATTGCCTGTTGAATATCTTTGAATTAATTGTTATTTTTTTCTTTTTTTTTTACAATGGATGAGTCATTTATTTATTTATTTTTTGTGGTATTCAACATTATGCCTCTGATTAAACTTAACTTGTATAAAACCTGACATATTCCTTTAAGAATGAATGACCAGGAAGTTGATGGTCACTCAGGTTTCTGTCAGAGTTTATAAAAGTGACATAAAATTGCACTAGCATCATCAATCGTAAAGGCCCGTTCACACCAAAATAATCATTCTAATGCTGTGAAAACAGGGAAGTTCACACCACATCTATAAAGATAATGACAGAGGAGCAATATCGCTGGAATCACTTTTAGAACTATTTTTTTTAGCCGATGAAACACTGACAGCCAATCAGAATCCACCCAATTTTAACGAGCTCAAGCATTTAAAGCGTCAGACTGTGCACGCTTAAATAAACAGAATGTGATTCTCTGTTGGTGTGGATGTTAATATAGTTATCATTATCAGTCAAGCCTTAATATGTCGATCACTAATCTGCCATCTCTCTCTCGTTGAGCAGGTCACTCTTTGAGAGGAAGCGCTGGGCTACAGGCATGTGACAGCTGCTGAGGTGGAGGTGGCCAGGTGAAAGATGACTTTACTGGCAGGCGATGGTTCGGATTATGACTACAGTGCTTTAAGTTGCACCTCGGACACCTCTCTGAACGCGCCGCCCATCCAGGAACAAGAGGCCCTCAAGGGTGTTTATTACAAACGGGCGCAACAACTGCCTCCGACCGACCCCAACCTCACCGATGCGCTCCATCCCGACAACAACAGTAACCTGCCTTCCTGCGGTCAGCGGCTGCACGTCATCATTAACGTGGGAGGCCTGCGGTACCAGCTTCCCTGGACCACGCTGGAGGACTTCCCCCTCTCACGTCTGGGCCAGTTGCGTCTGTGCAGCAGCTTCGACGAGATCATGCGGGTGTGCGACGACTACGACGTGGTCCACAACGAGTTCTTCTTCGACCGCAGTCCCTGCGCCTTCCAGACCATCCTCACCTTCCTGCGTGCTGGGAAGCTACGCTCTCTGCGCGAGATGTGCGCCCTGTCCTTCCAAGAAGAGCTGCTCTACTGGGGCGTCCCGGAGGAGAGCTTGGAATGGTGCTGTCGGCGACGCCTCCTGCAGCGCGTGGAGGAGTGCAACGAGTTAGAGCGTGTGGCGGAGGAGGATGAGGACGACGAGGATGACAGCGAAAGCAGTTTGGCCAGGGAGTCTCGTCACAGCCGCTGGATGGGAAAGCTAAGAGACATGGTGGAGAAACCTCACTCCGGCCTGCCGGGGAAGATCTTCGCCTGCCTGTCGGTCCTGTTCGTCACGATAACAGCCATCAACCTGTCCATAAGCACCATGCCTGCCATGAGGGAGGAGGAGGAGACGGTAAGTGTCAGTTTGTCCGGCGATCCACTACAGTTCAAACGTTTGAGACTTTTTGGAAAGAAATGAAACTTTTATTTAGCAAGGAGGCATTACATTGATGATGATGAATTGACATTTGTAATGTTACAAAATACTTTTATTTCAAATAGATGTTGTTCTTTTGAAATTTCTATAAAATGTACCATGGTTTCCACAAAAATTTAAATGTTTTCAACACTGATAATAAAACATGTTTCTTGAGCAGCAAATCAGCATATTAGAATGATTTCTGAAGGATCATGTGACACTGAAGACTGGAGTCATGATGCTGAAAATTCAGCTTTGCATCACAGAAATAAATTACATTTTACAAAATTTTTAAATAAAAATCAGCTCTTTTAAATTGAAATAATATTTCACAATTGTACTGTTTTTACTGTAATTTTGGTGAAATAAATGCAGCCTTTGTGAGCATAAAATAATTTTTAAAAATGTTACCTACCCCAAACATTTTAAATGGTAGTGCAAATCAGATTTGCATGAAATGTATTTAAAAATAAATAAATAAATAAAAGCTAGGGATATTAAATTCAGATTCTGGCCAACACAGACAATCACTTTTTTGTTTGTTTGTTTTTGCTGATAACTGATAAATGGCTGATATTTAAATTTCTAAATTAAATTTTTAATACATTTCTATGCTTTTTTTATCGAAATAAGTGGGGAAAAAATAAAACCCTATAAACTTAGTGTTTAACATTTTAAATGTTGCAAGTGAATTTTGACATCACAACACTTTAATGTACAGTAAGAAAAAAATGATAATTATTTTGAGATTTACTACAGCTTACATTTAATAGTGCTATTAAATTATTCATTTTTATACATTTTAATTAAGCAAATTGAAATGTACAAATAGGGGAAATGAGCATGTGCAATTAAATATCTAATAAAGACTAATATTGATTATTTAAAAAATCACTAATACTTCCCAGTAACCAGTATGGTATAGATATGCCATGCATCCTTAAAAATATGTGTAGTTTACTCACATAAAGCAATATATACTATATAGCAGATCTCAACTGCCTGATTTATTTTGTTGCAAAATCGAACAATATTTTCACCCTGTTTTATATAAAGGATATATAAGTGTGTCCAACTTGATCTGCATACACTTTCACATGATAAATACTATAGAGCAAATCCCAACTGCTTGATTGCTTTAATCATGGCAAAATCTAGACTATATTAATGCCCAGCTCTAATCTGTTAAATGTGACTAAGGCATGAAGATATTATAAACATGAACATCCTGAATCTCTGTAAAGCGGAATACAAACTGTATTGTGAAAAGCACTATATATTTAAATAAATTTGTCTTGACTCGAGTTTAAACCACTCTAGCTTTGCTCCTGCAGACTAGTTGGAACCCAAACACGTGAACCAGCTAATCAAGGTCTTTAAGTTCACTTGACAATTACAGCCAGGTGTCTCAGAGCTCATCTCTGCAGGAAGAAAGATCTCAAGGAGTCAGATCGAGCACACTTACTGAAAATCATCAAGCTTCAAGACCCCTGTTCAGAATCGTTCTGCTCAACCAAAGCAAAGGCTTTGCTATACAGGAGAGGTCATCTTTTCCCAGAAATCATTTGTGGCAATTAAACCAGCTCCTCCTCTAATTGAATTAAGACACCCTTTGTCTCTTCTCACATCACTCACTGGAATAATTCAAATTGCCACCCCTGGTACAGAGAAAAACAGAGCCTAGAAAATTCAATTAAGCGTTAAACCAACATAGCACCGGCCAGACAGAGGCTCCTTCCATTTTCATGAATTATGTCCTTTGTGTTTGTCACTATTTATGGAAATCTACTGTAAGGAAAAAAGACAGTGTAGGATTTTCTTCCTCACATTTTATTGCTATCCAAAATAATGTTGCTAAATCTATTAGTAGTATTTACTTCATATAGCCTCCTTGGTGACATTAAGACAAGAGGTTTTCATTTAGTCTTCATACTAGTAATGATCTCAAGCGGGTTTATCAGTTCTGGTGGTTTGTATGTCTGGCACAGGGTTCATTTTTAAGGACCCAGGATGCAACGATGCAGGTAAGATGTTCTAACATTTTATCATTTTATTTTTAGCATTGAAGCATCAAGCGTGCAAACAATATTTATACAATGGGGTTTCATTTTCAATGCACTTAGTCAGTGGCACTATTTTCACAGTTGAGCTGAATACATTTTCTGTAGCGCAATCAACACATTTTTCTTACTTTGTTGTTGTTAGTCTTCAAGGTGCAATCCTAGGATTTAATGAGAATGAAAAAGACACAGGAAGAAGCGAGGTGAGACCAGGTGAAATAGTAATAATATGCAGCAAAGTTCTGAAAACAAATCAAGGAAGAATGTGTTTTCATGAGTCCCCGGCTTCCTCTAGTGGAATACTAGCAATATTACAACTGAGAACGAGACACCGGCCGGGGTCAGAGGATGATGGTGATTTTTTCCCAATACTGCAGAACACAAAAGAAGATATTAGAAGATTTTTGATGATTGTAAGATGTTGTAGGCTTATGTTTTAGCTGTGCCTACAGTGAAAGTTATTGGGCTCCAAAGGTTTCAAGAGGATGCTATGCAAGATATAAGATTATTCAAAAACAATGAACAGTGTGAAATGCTCTCTAAACCTTTAAAAAAAAAAATTTCCCCCCTTGCATCCATCAAGTTCCATTTTCATGAATTATGTCCTTTGTGTTTGTCACATGTCCACATAATACACTAATCAAATGATAATTCACTGGATTAACACTGTATGTGCTTAACACATTTATTAGACCACCTGTCATAATAAAGAGAAAACACAAATATTTTAGGAAGATGTCCAAAAGCTTGTTTAAAACTAAAAATGTCCTTGTCATTTATTAGGCCAAAGACAAACTGAAACAACGAAATATTCTTTATTCACACATAATAACCTTAATATTTTAATATGATTTCAAACTTGATTTAAAATGCTGTAACAAATGAGTAACAAATAAACACAATGATGAATTTAATTACGCTTATTGTCTAGTGTCAAACACTTTTATTGTCACTAAATGCAACCAAATTTAGCACAGAAACAATCAAATATATTATAATAAAATAAGGGAATAAAATTTCATTAAACATGATTGCATTAAGATTTTAATGTTTCTGAAAAAAAAAACTCTAATGCTCACCAAGGCAGCGTGTGAAAACAGTAATATTGTGAACTAACTGTTTTCTATGATGAGTAACAAATAAACACAATGATGAATTTAATTACGCTTATTGTCTAGTGTCAAACACTTTTATTGTCACTAAATGCAACCAAATTTAGCACAGAAACAATCAAATATATTATAATAAAATAAGGGAATAAAATTTCATTAAACATGATTGCATTAAGATTTTAATGTTTCTGAAAAAAACCCTCTAATGCTCGCCAAGGCAGCGTGTGAAAACAGTAATATTGTGAACTAACTGTTTTCTATTTGAATATATTTTAGCATGTAATTTATTCCTGTGATCAAAGCTGAATTTTCAGCATCATGACTCCAGTCTTCAGTGTCACATGATCCTTCAGAAATCATTCTAATATGCTGATTTACTGCTCAAGAAACATTTCATAATATTATCAATATTGAAAACACTTGTGGTGCTTCATGTTTTTTTTTCAGGACTCTTTGATGGAAATTCAGAATAGCAGCATTTATTCAAAATAGGAATCTTTTGTACCATTATAAATGTCTTTACTGTTACTTTTGATCAGTTTAATGTGTCCTTGCTGAATAAAAGTATTAATTAAAAAAATTTCCCCCCTTGCATCCATCAAGTTCCATTTTCATGAATTATGTCCTTTGTGTTTGTCACATGTCCACATAATACACTAATCAAATGATAATTCACTGGATTAACACTGTATGTGCTTAACACATTTATTAGACCACCTGTCATAATAAAGAGAAAACACAAATATTTTAGGAAGATGTCCAAAAGCTTGTTTAAAACTAAAAATGTCCTTGTCATTTATTAGGCCAAAGACAAACTGAAACAACGAAATATTCTTTATTCACACATAATAACCTTAATATTTTAATATGATTTCAAACTTGATTTAAAATGCTGTAACAAATGAGTAACAAATAAACACAATGATGAATTTAATTACGCTTATTGTCTAGTGTCAAACACTTTTATTGTCACTAAATGCAACCAAATTTAGCACAGAAACAATCAAATATATTATAATAAAATAAGGGAATAAAATTTCATTAAACATGATTGCATTAAGATTTTAATGTTTCTGAAAAAAACCCTCTAATGCTCGCCAAGGCAGCGTGTGAAAACAGTAATATTGTGAACTAACTGTTTTCTATTTGAATATATTTTAGCATGTAATTTATTCCTGTGATCAAAGCTGAATTTTCAGCATCATGACTCCAGTCTTCAGTGTCACATGATCCTTCAGAAATCATTCTAATATGCTGATTTGCTGCTCAAGAAACATTTCATAATATTATCAATATTGAAAACACTTGTGGTTCCAAAATAGGAATCTTTTGTACCATTATAAATGTCTTTACTGTTACTTTTGATCAGTTTAATGTGTCCTTGCTGAATAAAAGTATTAATTTCTTTAAAAAAAAAATTCTTACAGACTCTAAACTTTCAAATGGTAGTTTATATATAAAGAACCTAGTTTAATAACCTATGCTCATAATCCCAAGTTATTTAACTTTCCATTTGTCTGGTTCAGGGCAAATGCTCTCAGATTGCTGATTTACTGCTCAAGAAACATTTCATAATATTATCAATATTGAAAACACTTGTGGTGCTTCATGTTTTTTTTTCAGGACTCTTTGATGGAAATTCAGAATAGCAGCATTTATTCAAAATAGGAATCTTTTGTACCATTATAAATGTCTTTACTGTTACTTTTGATCAGTTTAATGTGTCCTTGCTGAATAAAAGTATTAATTTCTTTAAAAAAAAATTCTTACAGACTCTAAACTTTCAAATGGTAGTTTATATATAAAGAACCTAGTTTAATAACCTATGCTCATAATCCCAAGTTATTTAACTTTCCATTTGTCTGTTTCAGGGCAAATGCTCTCAGATGTGCTACAACATCTTCATAGTGGAGTCGGTGTGTGTGGCCTGGTTCTCGCTGGAGTTCACGCTGCGCTTCATCCAAGACCGCAGCAAGCTGGCCTTCCTCCGGCGGCCGCTCAACCTGATCGACATCATAGCCATCCTGCCCTACTACATCACGCTGGTGGTGGACAGCACCTCCACGGGCGAGAAGCGCTTGGGCTCGGGCAGCAGCTATCTGGACAAAGTGGGCCTGGTGCTGCGCGTGCTGCGGGCGTTACGCATCCTCTATGTGATGCGGCTGGCGCGCCACTCGCTCGGACTCCAGACGCTCGGGCTGACGGCGCGCCGGTGCACGCGGGAGTTCGGCTTGCTCCTCCTCTTCCTCTGCGTGGCCATAGCTCTCTTCTCCCCGCTCCTCTACCTGATCGAAAACGAGGCCGGGGCCACGCGAGAGTTCAGTAGCATTCCTGCAACGTACTGGTGGGCCGTGATCACCATGACCACGGTGGGTTATGGCGACATGGTGCCGCGCAGCATCCCCGGACAGGTGGTGGCGCTCAGCAGCATCCTCAGCGGGATCCTGCTCATGGCGTTCCCCGTCACCTCCATCTTCCACACGTTCTCGCGCTCCTACGTGGAGCTCAAGCAGGAGCAGCAGCGGCTGCTGCAACGCAGGACTCACTTTCTGCTGCGCAGCCGCATCGCCGGTCTGGGCAGCAACTTGTCACTGGAGAGCAACATGCTTTTTCCTAGCGTCTCGTCTGATCACAGAAACCCAGAGGAATAGGAGTACAAAAAAAGTGGAGGGTGCTAATGGATGCGGAATATAAAGCAGCTGTTTTGATATCTTGAATGTCGTTTTACATATTGTCCATCAACAATCCATTAAAGGGATAGATTCAAAAAAATTCAAAAATGAAAATTCTGTCATCATTTACTCACCCTCATGTCCTTCCAAACCCCTACGAATCTGGTTAAAGGGCTTCCCAAAAGTGAATGAAAATTCTGTCATCATTTTCTCAACCTCAAGTTCTTCCAAACCTGTATGAGTTTCTTTCTTCTATTGAATGTAAAAAGAGATTTTGAAGAATGTAGGTAACAGTTGCTGGTCCCCATTGACTTTCATAATATGGAAAAAAATACTATGGAAGTCAATGGCTACCGTCAACTGTTTGGTTACCAACATTCTTCAAAATATCTTATTTTGTGAAGAAAGAAACTCATACGGGTTTGGAACAACTTGAGGATGTGTAAATGACAGAATTTTCACTTTTGGGTGAAACGACCTTCAAGTCACAGTCCCATAGAACGTAAAACGAATCCATATGATGACAGAATTTTCATTTTTTTGGTGAACTATACCTTTAAAAGTCTTTTAGAGGTGCTCAGTCGTGAACCTTCCAACAGAACTGACTTCCGAGTTTAAATTGAACATATCTAAACCTTTCAGACCTAATCAAGGTCTTTGGGTTTATTTGAAAATAGCTGGCTGTAAAAGGGAAAGTAAATGTGATATGGTTGATCTTAAAGATACAGGTCACCAAAAATTTAAATTCTGCCATTATTAAAGGCCTGTTCACACCAGGGTCAATAACTATAACAATAACTATGAAGTTTTGATAACAACACATAGGAACGATAACATTAGGATCACTTTCAGAACCTTCCTGTAATTTCAAACCGTCTTCTGTGGAACTCAAAAAGAGAATTTTGAATAATGCAAAAAGTTCAAGTTTAATAAAAATGATCTGTGTGCTATATAATGCCGTTTGAAATTGTAAAAAAATTTTAATAAATAAAAATCTTTCCCTCTGGTGGACCACTGTACTCCCTCTGAACTTGAGAACCAATATGTGAAGAATCATTTAGATCTGTTTTATGAACTGAATTCATTGACTAAAGATTTGAAAAAATTTACTTAGTCATGAATTAGACTTCACTAATTCTTATGAACGCATCAGTGTTGTTCTAAAACTCCGTTTGAAATTGTAAAAAAATTTTAATAAATAAAAATCTTTCCCTCTGGTGGACCACTGTACTCCCTCTGAACTTGAGAACCAATATGTGAAGAATCATTTAGATCTGTTTTATGAACTGAATTCATTGACTAAAGATTTGAAAAAAATTTACTTAGTCATGAATTAGACTTCACTAATTCTTATGAATGCATCAGTGTTGTTCTAAAACAGTTGTTTTCAGTGATTAAAAAGAAAGCTAAAAGAAAATATTAGATGAAAAGCCTAAACTTAAAAAAAAAGTCATGTTGCAGTGGAAATCAACTAACTAATTAAAGCTATATATAAATATGGATATATAAAGCTATATAAAAAATTGTAAACTCAACTAATAAAAGTGACAAAATTACTAAAACTTAAACTAAAATCGAAATGAAAACTGACATATAAAAATAAAAACGAATTGAAAATAAAATAATACATTTATATGCTAGTATAGTATTTATAATATAAATAATGATGTATGATAATAATAAAATAACACAGGAACACATCATACACAAATAAATTCAACTATCAAGGACAGCTAGGGTGTAATGCAAGATTTTAAGTAAATAAAAACTTCACAAAGCCATCATGTGACTTCTGAAGTCCTGGTATACACTTTACAATATTATTGTACGTTATATTGAAAAGAGTGGCCAGGATAGGCCATGGAAGGCTGCAGGTACGTTTTGGAGAGACATGAGAATCTGCACACTTGCGTTTCAGTACTGCATGAGCATCTTCCCTTAGTGCAAATTTAATTCGAACACACAAATCGCATCACACACTAACATGTCACTTGAATCATGTGTTTAAACACCAGGTTTATGTTCAAAGTTTCGTGCTGCTGATATGTGCTGAAGTGTATGATTCAAATCCATGTAACCTGCAGATTTCATGCCATATAATTCTGTACCACAATATACAATCTGTAATGTGTATTGCTAAAAAAACATCTGCCAGGAATATCTCCCTATATAGTTTCTAAAATGTGTCACATACTGTTTTTTATATTATATATAACAAAATTATATTATATATTATATTAATAATAATAAATCACATGACATGAATAAACCTAATTCCATTTTTCTTGTGATTAAAATTTTTTATGGTCTTATTTCTTACAAATATTTGTGGCTTGCTTGAATTTACGGTAAACAACCGTCTTTCTTGGAGCAACCAGTCTTTACCATTAGGGGGCAGCAGTGCCAAATCTTTGGCTAAAAACTTGGATTTACTGTAAAACAAACATATATTATGCAAATGGAGGAAGACAGCATGAATGGGCCTCAGGCTTTCATCTCTGGTATGTGTGTGGCTGTCAAAACCTGATGAGACGTGTCATAAGTTATAGAAAATGGCAAGTTGAAGGGAAGCACTCTCAAAAAAATATGAATCCAGTTAATCAGCCACAAATCTAGTCTCAAATATTCAATGAGGAACGTGTATTTGTCTGCGTTCCCTTTCTTTATGGAGATACTGGCAAAATCTTCCTAAACAAATCCTCTAGAATTACCTTGACCTCTGAAAGTATATACATTTAACAGATTTAGTTGTTTTTTAAGAGTGAAAGAAAACAAAAACAAATGTATTATTCCATTGGCAATGGAGATCACATTTAGAATAAGAAATACTGCTATTTAATCTCTCAAAATAAGATTTGATTTGATTTATTTATTATTTGTATTTATTTTTTTATTCATCGCAGTAGGCGGGGATAGTTTTGCTTGTCTTTTGAGGTACGAGTTATTTTTCCGCACCTTAGATTTAGTATTATTATTTTTTCTTATTTATTCATTTATTTATTTGCATACATACATTTATGACAGACTATTGCATCTAAGGCTCGTATACATTTGTATTTATTTATATATCCTCCTGAGAACCAGAAATAAAAAGCTTTGTGAATTTAGTATTTTTTCATGTCATTACATTGTTTAGAGCATAAGAAAAAAATAGTAAAATAACATTTTTGAAAAATGATATTTTATTCATAAGTTATGTCCTCTGTAGAGGACACCAGGACTCAGTTTTTCTAAAAAAATGAAATGACAAGAGTAGACATGAAAAGGTAAAAACAATGGGAATTTTTTTTTAAATCACCAATACATTTTTAGGTTTCAGGATTTTTTTTATAACCAACTTTGTGTAAGGATGGTTCTCAACTATGTTATAAAACGTATAACAAAATGATTTGATATAACATTTTGCTTTATGCAATATGTGTGTAAAAATTCCATAAACTGGTTTTCCCATTAAGCACAATGTTATCTGTACACTGCATCTACTTTGCATATTAAAGTGCTGTTGGCACAGCATGTTGAAAAAAGAAGTGTAATGATGGGAGTAGTCATTGGCCAGATTTTCATAATAATATCTAATATTTCATAAGGATATTGATATGTAATTTGTTTTCCTATTCAATTCGTTTGTCTCCCAAAATGTATAATAAACATACTTTAAGTCCTGGTGTCCTCTACAGTGGACATGTATGAAATGAAAGTCATATTTTGATTTGAAACCCCATAACATTTTCCTGAGATGTTGATTTATGACAAACAATTTGAAAATGAATCAGATTTAAATTATAATTACAAAATATTATCATATT
The DNA here is from genome assembly GCF_001515645.1 of Sinocyclocheilus grahami. Classification (NCBI taxonomy): domain Eukaryota; kingdom Metazoa; phylum Chordata; class Actinopteri; order Cypriniformes; family Cyprinidae; genus Sinocyclocheilus; species Sinocyclocheilus grahami. The sequence continues at coordinate 394,752 of NW_015505307.1, read as the reverse complement.
TCCATAAGGATGTACAATTTTATCACTAAATTAATCTCAGCCATTTTTAAAAACCAAGGAGAGGGAGTGGTGATGGTGAAACATCCAATCATTTGGTACCTCTGGAAAGCCCTGAATGTGCTCTGTACAGGACACCCAGACTTACAACTCTCAGAGAAACGCACTAAAATATAATGTCCACTACAGAGGCAAAAACTCCATAGCTGGGTCTCAGGAGGAGATATTAATTTATTTAAATTTTAGGCTATTTTATTTTTATTTTTTTGCACTGAGCAATCTCAAAATGACGTTCCGGGTGCCCCAGATCCCCACCAATAGGTGGCCCAGTTACCTTAAATTGTGACGGAGTCATGATGAACCCCATTCCAGCCCCCCTCCCCAGACTTGTCTCTGCTAGTCAAGTGTAACGTAGTAAAACAGTGTCTCGTCAAAGCGCCCTGCCCTCCCTTCTGCCTTTCCAGTTTTCCCATCATCTCATACGGGTGCCATGGCTCTGACTCCCCCTTCGGCCGTGCGCGCTTTCTCAAGGACGCGATAAACTACTGCTGCGTATCAGATCATTCCCGACCGCTTTTGGTCGTATATTAATTGTTACCGGCGTAACATTCATGTTCATGTTCATTCATACACCGAGAACAGTAACTCAAAGGTCATTCAGAGCAACGAAAGGATTTTATTTGCACCACATTCGTGGTTCTCGACAAGGTGAGTACGGCTGGATTATTTTATATATGGATTATATGTATATATATATATATATATATATCGTAGCTATATTTTTTTGCTGGCCGTTGGGATTAAATAGAGAATTTTAAATAGAAATTAAAATAGAGCTCAGGGAGATTTTAGTCACATTTCCGGTTGATCAAACAAATACAATGCCTGGCATATTGTTCAAACCGTGCGTGTTCAATATTTGTCCGTGGTGTTTATAAATCCGGGTATTTTTTTCTCCGATCCGCCGGTTTAAATGGACTGTAAGATTGTTTCTCAACAGCAACAAATGCTCGTAATGCTGTCCATTTAATTCAGAAACAGTTCGTATGATTATTGATTTATTTGTGTGAATATTGCAGTAATGTGTCGAGCTGTTTCAGATGACTAAAACTAGCCGAAGTCCTGTCAAGGACTAGTCTGGATTTGCCTTTTTTTGTACGTCACACCTGAACTAGATCTCGCTATAGCAAAGGAAAATTGCACATCAGATCTCGTTTTATTTCCCTCTACTATGTCAACTGTTTCTTCTAGACAGTATGGAGAATAAATGAAGAGCTTCTCGGATGTTTCTCCTGAGGAAAAACACGCCAGTAATTTCACGTGTCTCCTCTACGCTTGCAGATCTCAACAGCGGCTCAAATTGTGCTCAGGATTACATGACAGAGATTCCAATATGAATTTAAATAATTCAGACCAAATGATATGATCTGCTATCCACATCAATGTGATAGATGCGTACAACTATCCTCTCATTTGTGTCTGCTTTTAGTAGAAACCGCTGAGGCAAAGTTTGTGGTTGGAGTTCTCAGAAATGCTTTGTCTTTATTCGGTACTTGCTTCTTTTACTTTTAATGGTATGTATTAGTGATAGACTGATTAATCACGTAGCAGTCCTAAACACATCGACCCTGGTTTGAATCTTTGGCAGGCTGCATTCTTAAAACATTTTTGGCATCTATGGTTCCATGAAGAACCTTTAACATCCATGGAACCTTTCCATTCCACTAAAGGTTCTTTATAGTAGAACAATGGGTTATTGGAGTATTAAAATGTTCTTTAGACTAAGAAAAAAATATTCTTTTAAGAACTGGTCACTGAAAGCTTCTCTGGAGAACCCGAAATGGTTCTTCTATGGCATTGCTGTGAATACCTTCTTTTGGAACCTATGATATAAAGAGTGCACGCTTAAAAATAAAGACTCTTTATTGACATTGAAGGTTCCACGAAGAACCTTTAACACCCATGGAATCTTTTCATTCCACAAAAGGTTCTTAATAATGGAAAAAGGTTCTTTAGATTATTCAAATGTTCTTTACAGCAAGAAAAACAGGTAGGCCTACTTTTAAGAACTGTTTTGCTGAAAATGGTTCTTCTACTGCAAAAACCCCCTTTTGTAGAACCTTTTATTAAAGAGTTCATCTTTAACCATCGACCTCACTTGAACATTTAGAGCATCATCTTGGAGCGCAACAGTGGCTGGCATTCTCTGTTGGCTTACGTTTAATTTTAAGTTCTAGTTCTGTCGTTGTACATCCTGGTTGTCTTGGGGACAAGTTGAATCCTTGCCTGAGACTCAATGTCAGTGTTAATCTTAGGGTTTAGTAGAGTGGAAGTACTTTTCCCCATCCATTTTATCATGCACCAGGTAAAAATGGGAAAGTCCAGTCACTTTGAAAAGTAATAACATGCCTTTGCTCAAAAAGCTGCATGATTTGAGGTACATGTCTGTAAATTTAACACCCATGGAATCTTTTCATTCCACAAAAGGTTCTTAATAATGGAAAAAGATTCTTTAGATTATTCAAATGTTCTTTACAGCAAGAAAAACAGGTAGGCCTACGTTTTGCTGAAAATGCTTCTTCTACTGCAAAAACCCCCTTTTGTAGAACCTTTTATTAAAGAGTTCATCTTGGAGCGCAACAGTGGCTGGCATTCTCTGTTGGCTTACGTTTAATTTTAAGTTCTAGTTCTGTCGTTGTACATCCTGGTTGTCTTGGGGACAAGTTGAATCCTTGCCTGAGACTCAATGTCAATGTTAATCTTAGGGTTTAGTAGAGTGGAAGTACTTTAAATGGGAAAGTCCAGTCACTTTGAAAAGTAATAACATGCCTTTGCTCAAAAAGCTGCATGATTTGAGGTACATGTCTGTAACGTTATTTTGAGTTAGGGGTTTGTTTGAATCCTCAACCCTAAGTATGCACCACCAATAAAGAAATCTAACACAAGACTCAGAGGTGCACATGCAGTAAACAGTGCTTCAGAATTGACGCTGTGATGAGTGAGTGTCTGATAACTTCAAGGTATTCCCTTAAATCTGTTGTTATTCCAATGAGCTGTTTATCCTATAGTGATTTGGAGCAATTAGTAGCTAATGCATCCGTCTTCAGTAGAGTTCATCTGTTGTTTCTCTGCATTGCCCGTGGCTGTTGATGGTCCTTATGGGTGCTTTCTTGAGGAGGGACTGATGCTCTTAATTAGATGTGCTCATAATACCACTGAGGACTCTTGAAGAAGGTGCCTGGAGCCTGTGAAGTGGCTTTAATGCCTTTTGGAATTCTGTGAATGTCTTTCAGTGAAAGCCGTGGATGTTTAAGCTGGCTTCAAGTGAGATCATTGGAAAAGCAGCCTTTTAAGGCAAAATTCCTGTTAATTGGTAACATGCCGATGCAGTGGGGCCTTTGTCCTCCATTCACTGGGACCTTCTGTCTGTGAAGAGTGATACACTGGGCTTTGGGCTCTGTTGTGAATGACGTGCTTGTTTCTGTTGACTGGCTTTGAGAATTGGCATGCAATAAAATGTGGCTTCTTCTTTTGAAATGCTATTATGTGAACGAGTGGCACGATTAGTCAAGGAAAGAGAAACCAGAGGACAACAGAGAACTCCCTCAGACTGAAATTTTGGGAAGCAGTTTGACCAAATTATATCAGTTGAACCACTAAGATATTTATAAGAGATATACAAAGGAATTTTTCATATCTGACTCAAATCTCTCATTAATGTTAACCTCCTCAAAATATATCTCTCTCCAATAAAATAACATACACTTTTTTTTTTTTACATTATTTTCATGATAGTAATTGTTGCACTGTCTTGAATGTATTTGTGTTATTTTATTTTTATTTATTTGATTTTATATTTTATTTTCAGAAACATCTGTTGATTCATGGATATGGTGTTGAGATTTCACCTTCTCTTTTATGTGTATATAAACTCTTGATATGAGATTACAATAGGCCTTGACGGGCGTTGAGTGCTTCACACATGATTGAATAAGCGCCTCGTTTTGTGTGATTGGCAATGAAATTTGCATATTTAATGGTCACGCTATTGGCCTCTCTGGGTTTGGTCATATGATGCTGCTAAAAAGAACATTATTTGGTGTAATGAAATGTTTATGTGGTTTAAGGTAAAAAAAAAACACATTATTTTCCACATACTGTACATTATTGTTTCTCCTCTATGCCCCGCCTTTCTGAAACGAGTCGATTTTTCATTGTGGTGGTGGCTCTAGGCATGACGAAGCAGATATCGTCCTCTTTTGGAAGGCCAAACAAAGTAGTTTCACTTTCACAACGAATCACACAGCGCCTTCACTACATGGCGGTGTCAACAACAATACTACAGCGAGAATAAAAGTTACGCCTTTCTTTGCGTGATCATTTGGGCGGCGTTATGCAAATCTTCCCGCATAGTGATGTAGATATGTGGGGGCGTGTTAGAATGAGCCGTTTTAGGTAGGCGTGGCTGACTCTTAACTTTTATAAAGAATATCTCTTTGCATTTGAGACTTTACAGATCTTCTTTATGCACCAAGAGAAATGAAAACTTGAAATCGCATCATATGACCACTTTAACATTTACTGTTGGATTGCCATTGAGCTTGAAACTTGTCGACTGTGATATATCTCATCCCTCGTAGAATTTCTAGTCGGTGCAAAAACTTTCTCTTAATCAAATCATCAGAGTCAGTTTGAATAGACACTTCAAATTCGACTCAAAACTGAATGTGAACTATGGATGTACGGTCTATCTAGTAGTTTGTAAGGTCAAAGGTCATGTCCAGACCCACAACTTTGTGTAAAGTAAATGCTGTTCTTGAAGTTCTATACATACGTTTAACTATATGAAACCATTGTTTTACCATATTTAAATGTGCAAACGTTTTGTTCACTGAATTATTATTATTTTCTTTGGAACAGCATAAGGTTGAGATTTCACCTTCTCTTTTATGTGTATATAAACTCTTGATATGAGATTACAATAGGCCTTGACGGGCGTTGAGTGCTTCACACATGATTGAATAAGCGCCTCGTTTTGTGTGATTGGCAATGAAATTTGCATATTTAATGGTCACGCTATTGGCCTCTCTGGGTTTGGTCATATGATGCTGCTAAAAAGAACATTATTTGGTGTAATGAAATGTTTATGTGGTTTAAGGTAAAAAAAAACACACATTATTTTCCACATACTGTACATTATTGTTTCTCCTCTATGCCCCGCCTTTCTGAAACGAGTCGATTTTTCATTGTGGTGGTGGCTCTAGGCATGACGAAGCAGATATCGTCCTCTTTTGGAAGGCCAAACAAAGTAGTTTCACTTTCACAACGAATCACACAGCGCCTTCACTACATGGCGGTGTCAACAACAATACTACAGCGAGAATAAAAGTTACGCCTTTCTTTGCGTGATCATTTGGGCGGCGTTATGCAAATCTTCCCGCATAGTGATGTAGATATGTGGGGGCGTGTTAGAATGAGCCGTTTTAGGTAGGCGTGGCTGACTCTTAACTTTTATAAAGAATATCTCTTTGCATTTGAGACTTTACAGATCTTCTTTATGCACCAAGAGAAATGAAAACTTGAAATCGCATCATATGACCACTTTAACATTTACTGTTGGATTGCCATTGAGCTTGAAACTTGTCGACTGTGATATATCTCATCCCTCGTAGAATTTCTAGTCGGTGCAAAAACTCTCTCTTAATCAAATCATCAGAGTCAGTTTGAATAGACACTTCAAATTCGACTCAAAACTGAATGTGAACTATGGATGTACGGTCTATCTAGTAGTTTGTAAGGTCAAAGGTCATGTCCAGACCCACAACTTTGTGTAAAGTAAATGCTGTTCTTGAAGTTCTATACATACGTTTAACTATATTTACCTATATGAAACCATTGTTTTACCATATTTAAATGTGCAAACGTTTTGTTCACTGAATTATTATTATTTTCTTTGGAACAGCATAAGGGTAGCTAAACCATTAAAACCCTATTGAATGGCCTGTACTTCTATCCCTCGCGTCTTTGCTTTAAAGAGTCAGTTTATATATTGTAGCTTGAATTTATTAGGGCTGGTCCGAATACCATTTTTTGAGCTTCGAAGCTTCGATGGTAATCAACACCGAATATTCGAAGCTTCAGAGGGAGGGGGGCTGAACATATTATTCTCTCTAATAAAGGCAGGAATCTGCCTTAATGTGTCTGTCTGTCTGTTCACATTTTTATTATGTCGAGAACTGTTCAACCAATCGACTTCACGCGTGGCGGGTGTTTTGCTGCGGACCCAAGGGAGTGCTGTGTCGCATTTTGGTGCAATATGGACACGCGACATGTTCAGAATGAATCAACTTTTAATAAACTACAGAACATCGTAGCCTAACATTTTTCTAACAAACAAATCACTCCCAAATCAGAAATTAGTGGCACAGTAATTACTGACACCAAAGGGAAGACTATTTAAATAAAAGAAGAATGAAAAAAAAGAAAGTTCAACGAACTGTAATAAATAAAGAACACGGTAGCATACTTTCAATAGCATCACACATTTTAATTAATGAACAGTTTAAATAAAATAAAATGAATTCCCTTATATAGAATAAAACAAACTGTAATAGGCTAAATAGAACAAGGTAACGTTAGGCTGGCTAGACAACTCACATTTTAATAAACAAACTATTTCTTTACAAAGCAGTAGTCTGATTTTTCAAACTTGATGTGCTGTTGTGGTAGGCCAGTTTTAAATCGCATATTTGGCACACTGCTTTTGTCTTGTCCTCACTCAATTTAAAGTGCTCCCACACAGCTGAGGTCTTCAGCATTTTTGTCTTCTCTTCCAGATGAACTGAATCATGACGTTCATGACGTTCACTCATGAGCGATTCATATTCAAGCGCGAATGAGAACCGTTTCGCGGTGGATGCCAGGTGTTCGAAAAAAAAAACATTTGAATCTCAAAATTTAAAATCTAATGCCAACCCACCGAATGAATATTCGAATAATCAAATATTCTGGTCCAGCCCAAGAATTTATTAATTATCGTCACTAGGGATGTTCATTTTAACCGGTTAACCGTTAACCGACCGTGAAGAATTTTGACCGATTAATACAATCAGTTAAACGGTTTAAAAAGTCATTTATTTATTTTTTAGTAATTTATCAAAATATTTTAAAAGGTTTGCTGCATAGTTGAAACATGCTAGGCGTATAAAAAATTGCGGAAAAAAAACAAGTCGCTTCTAAGTCGCATTTTATTATTTCATTCAGAAATAGGCCTAATGCCGACTCGAAATGTTTACAAACATTATAATAAACACTGTAAACATAGCTAGGCTATTTTAGTTCCCCTCACTACACAACAAATCCTTTCAATTAACAGTATTTAGAAAAGAACAAGAATTAAAAATATAAGAAGCTATAGCTATATAAACGACAAGCCAAAACGAATTCATTTAGGCTAAAACGAAACTAAAACCAACGCTGCGTCTCTCATTCGACACACAATCAAATGTTTCCATATTCACGATGTATTTGAATGCCAAAATATTATTTATTATGTAGCCTACTTCACTCGCTTTCCAATATCCACGTAAAACAAAATGTTTTGCATAATATCATTCACGGCGGTATGGTGATAACGGCACAGATTTGACTACATATTTAAACTGAGCAGTGTGTTTTTTCCATATGTTTGACTGACTGTATTTTATTATGATAATGAACATTGCATGACAATGCATTGTCAAGGTAGCATTGCTTAACTGCCGGCATGTGGCGCCGGCGCAATCACTTGAATTCTTTCCTTCTAACAGTGGAAGAAACTACTCCTTTTAGTCATAAAGAATGTACATAAATTGTACATTCACAATAAACACAAATCTTTGTGCTTTTGTAAAATAAGCCTAAAGAAAAATAGGATGCCGCTTTCTGCCGTCTGGTTTCCTTTCGCGCAGCACACAAATTAACCGAAACTCTGCATACTAGGCTACTTGTTGCACAGTTTTTCTTTCGTTTTCATAATTTATTATTTAAGTAAAAATATATTTCTCATATAGGCCTATTTATCGATATATATATATAGGCCTATAGCCTAGCTTTATTATGTTTTTCTCCGCTCGCAGAAGCGCTGCAGGTGCGTGATGTGATATGATATGACCATGTGAATCCAAATGTTCTGTTGTTTGCTGCTTTTTGCGCATGTAAAATGAATCTAAAATAAGCCTAAAGAAAAATAGGATGCCGCTTTCTGCCGTCTGGTTTCCTTTCGCGCAGCACACAAATTAACCGAAACTCTGCATACTAGGCTACTTGTTGCACAGTTTTTCTTTCGTTTTCATAATTTATTATTTAAGTAAAAATATATTTCTCATATAGGCCTATTTATCGATATATATATATAGGCCTATAGCCTAGCTTTATTATGTTTTTCTCCGCTCGCAGAAGCGCTGCAGGTGCGTGATGTGATATGATATGACCATGTGAATCCTAATGTTCTGTTGTTTGCTGCTTTTTGCGCATATAAAATTAATCCCCGGGAAACAAATGTTAGTATTTTTTAATGGGTCACAGACACTTATCCTTTTTAATTTAATTAAATTCTAATTTAAAATAATCTTGTCGGTTAACGGTTAATAATCGGTTAACGAGCGTCGGTTGTCGGTTAGGAAAAATTACCGAAATGAACATTCCTAATCGTCACTCAATGTGTCCGAGACCCATTTTTGGTCACTGGTAAGTTTGAAGAGGACGACCCCTCTGAACTCTCACGGCAGTGGACCCATCTGTCCTCATCTGATGTCATTTGAATGGAGGACATGGTGGTGGTGGTCCGTTCGGGGGAACACAGCGCTACTGTGTCCGCACAGAGTTCAGGGCCACTTCCTGTCAACCCGGCGAGCGAGGCCACAGATGCTTCACGTCTCGTTTCAATCCTCCCTCTGTTCTCTCCTTCCGTTATGTGACAGGAAAACAAGGATGGATGGATTGGATTTGTATTATTAAGTAGGCCTGTATGATTATGAAGTGCCACTCAGCTCAGCCATTGATGTGGGCTTTTGAACGGGCTTTGTGCACCCGTCCAAATGATATCTGAATGCTGTTTACTGAAAGCTGATGACTATTTTAAGTTTCGGTCATTTTTTATCTCAAAAATAGCTTAACTGTTGAGTCATAGTTTTGGAGTCTTGTTATCTAAACTGCTTGCAGTCTTTTAACTGAAGCTGTTATAATGGACCTTGCTGAGGTTAGGAATGACTCAAATGTGAAGAAACTATCCAGTAGTTTGTAAGGTCAAAGGTCACGTCTAGACCCCACCCACATGCAATCTGCGCATGCAGAACTTTGTATACTTTAGCGTATAAAGCCAATGTTTTACCAGATCTAAAATAGTGTATAAAAAGTTTGCAGCTTCCAGTCTACATCGTTTTGTCTACTTGAATTTCTTTGGAACAGCATAATGTTTTGTTGGCTAAACCATTAAATCCCTATTGAACGGACTGTATTTCTGTCTTTCATGGCTTAGTTTTTCATTCGCTATAAGTTAAATTTGGCGTCCACACTCTCGAAGGTCAACAGAGGAACCTGTTTCCTTTACTTGCTTGTTATTAAAACTTAACTTTGAAATTTTTAGCCCAAAAATCTATAATTTATTTGCTTTGTATTTGAGGTGAGTGCTCTGTGATAACTCAGGGACACTGGCATATGTGATAATTAAATGTTTTTGACATTTTTGTGATATTTATCAAGACAGGAAGACTTATACTCATGAGTTCATCATGTGGTATTGCATGCAAATATCCAATTTCACCTCACTGTCACCTTTCTGGGTGTCGTGGTTGCCGAGGGCAGCTGACAGTGGTCTTGCGTACATACGCCCACATCATTCAGCATGAAAAATTCCATGCATGTGAACAGCCCGAGAGCGCTTGGGGTGGTGTTTTATGTTGAGATTAAGTTGTTGTAGGTTTTTGTTTCAGTTGGGTGTTCAGAAAACGCTAGTTCTAGGGTCACTCAGTTCACAATCTACTTAATATTAATTTGTGCGTGAATATTAATGAGGTTTTCTCATTATCTCCCAATCCTTAAGGAAAATGCTTAGTGGCTTCCTGAGCCAGAAAAAACAAAAAATCCCAAACCTCTCAGAATCACATGCTCGTGCAGCAGACGTTTGGAATTTGCCTTTAAATTCGAATATGACCGCAGGGCATCTTTTTAAAGCAAATTCTTCTTTTGGTGTGCCATTTGAATATTTAAACAGTAGTGTGAGCTGTAATGGAAATCACTTTGCTCTCCTCAAGTCTGTTATGGAAATGTGGAGGGTCGGAGGCTGTAATGTTTGATGGCTGGATGAATCGCGGGACATCTGCGGGGCATTTGATTGCAGGGCTGATTTGTCCTTGGCCATTGTTTTGGTGCACATGAAGGGACCATCACCATGCTTGTGCTTCACTGAATGAGAAGATTCAGCAGCCTTCTTTCTTTAGTCATGTCTGTTTCCTTTTTTCTTTTATTTCCAGAGGAAGTTCAAAGGTGACCGAATGTGAAACTCAGTCTTTTTTCCAAGTGATCAGTAATCAGCTGATTCTGAGTGTTCGCTGTGCCGATGGGTCGTGCCCTGACTTGCTTGCAGAACGTGATGAAGACATGAAGAGGCAGATATAGACCAAAACAGCACGGTTCAGAAAGTTAAGTCAAATCAAATTACATGTATTTATTTGGCAGTTTAAAGCAGCTTTACAAGAATAAACAGGATAGTAACAGTGTCAGTGCTGTAAAACGTATCAGTAATGAAACAAATTCGATTTCAGCTGTAAAGCAGCTCTACAATAGATAATGGTGTCATTATTCAGCTCAGTGTAGTTCAATGTTGATTCAGTTCAGTATCAGTGTGAATGTTGCATTATCCAGCTTAATTTAATTCAAGTTTTGTTCTCATCCAATAGTGTCAGTGCAGCTACATCAATGTTGTATATTAATTTTCTTCTAAACTCCTAAAATCCCATCCAACTTTTCAAATTTTTAGTACACTCTAAAAAATGCTGGGTTAAATACAGGCTCATCTCTGTGACTTCAGCATGCCCTGGTTGTGTGAGAGATGGAGAGATGTCAGGACTCGTCTCTTCATGCGGCTTGCATTCCAGAACTACTGCAGGGATGAGTGATCTGCTCATTTTGGTGAACATACACTACCGTTTAAAAAAAAAAAGTCTCTGATGCTCACCAAAGCTGCATTTATTTGATTGTATAGTAGATATATAGTATCTATACATAGTATCATATATAGCGAGTATAGTACTTTCAGTTCAATATATTAAACCTTACTATAATAATGTTGCACAAATTTATGTTAATGACAGCCTGATGTTTAAATTTTTTTTTGATGCATGGCCATGGACTGAAAAAAACATGGTGTAGAAACAAATTTCACTCAGAAATTGCTTGTAAATTTCACAAATAATTTCAAAGTAATGGCAAGTAACACTGAAGTAAATATGAAATTTTGAAGTACACTCTTAAAAATAAAGGTGCTTCACGATGCCATAGAAGAACCTTTTTGTCTAAATGGTTCCATAAAGAACCTTTAACATCTGTTTCACAAAAGGTTCTTTGTAGTGAAAGAAGGTGCTTCAGATTACAAAAAGGTAAGCAAGAGATGGTTCTTTAAAGAACCTTTGACTGAATGGTTCTTTGTGGAACCAAAAATGGTTCTTCTATGGCATCGCTTGAAGAACCTTTTGAAGCACCTTTATTTTTTAAGAGTGTAGAACAACTGAAACAGTATTTTTTTCTAATTCGTTTGTACTACTTTTATTTATTTATTTACTTTTTTTATATATATATATATTTTTTTTTTTTGACAGCGTTCCTCCTTTAAATCCATTCTTCAAATTTCACAAATTTCCCCAACAATCTCTGCAGAAAACATGCAAATTTCATATGGGCTTAGTAATGCTAAATGACCCATTTCTTCAACCCTTTCGCTCTAACAACATCTTGCACAGAAAAACAGGAGCTCTGAATCATGGGAATCCAAGCAAATCAGAAGCTATTGACCTGTGCCAGGCTTAAGTCAGTGCTGACATTCATTGAAATGCTCCCTTCAATGACGAAGTTGCCAGAACAGAAGGATGCAAAGAGGGTCATCTACGAGTTTCACATCAAAGACTCCCTCTTCCTTCTTCCTTAGAAGGGCTTAGACTGGGAGGTAACGCTTATCTCTCGTAATGTGCCGCCGGATAAATGTGATGCTCCATTTTTTATCTGCAAGCAATTCTCTTTGGCTGTATGTTCATGGGAAGAGGCTTCGCTGCAGAAAAGAGAAAACATGAGAACAGACCACTTTAAAAAATCTGAAAGTGTAGTTCTGTCCACATGCTACACATCTGGCTGTGAAAGAAACGGTTTCGTCTTTCTTGCGTCTTCCTTTGTTTCATTAAGGAAATCATCAAGGGAAAGATAAACCCCAAAGGATCCATGTATCTCTTCCACTCTCTCACAGTATCACTTGCACACACATCCCCCCCAGCCACCCTTGTTTCTCTCTAATACTCCTGACCGCAGATCTCTGCTCTTTGCACACACACCATGACCATATTTAGATGCAGGAAAGAAGCGTGCTTGTATGATTGTTTACAGATGACAGCAGGAGACCATAGGAGCATGACTCACTGGTGTTGCTGTAGGATCAAGAATGCTGAATGCAAATGCAATAAACCAGCCTATTAATTACCAGCACTGGTATATATTTCAGCCATATGGTGCAATCTTTCATATTTGTTGGTTTTCAGGGCTCGCTGGTAATTTTAATTCATCATGGCCTTATAAGGTGAATCTCACAGATGAAATGTTCAGGTTTTACCCTGAAAAGAAGTAAGAAATATTTTGCATAAAGAAAATAAGGCCTATTTTTAGAACCAGTAAAAAAAATTGCACTGTTTTCATGACAATTAAGCATGTTTCTGCATCAATTCTAAGTACTAAAATATAACTGTGCTAAATGTCAGAAAAGCTTTAAAAATTATGAAATTCAGAAAATATTTTCTCAAGTTCAGAAAATAGTGCCTTTATCTTTCCAGTATTGACAAACTTTGGGCAGTACATATCCAAATGGCTTGTGCTTTTTTAAAATAATTAAAGTCCATTGAATAAAATAAACATAATTAAAATAAACGTTAACTGAAAATAAAATAAAAAATATATATAAAATATATATATAAAATATTTTAATATAAAATAAAAAATGACAAACAACAAAATTACTAAAAGTTTTTTATCTAAAATTAAAAGGAAACAATATATGATTGTACATTATTGATAATGATAGTACACTCTAAAAAATGCTGGGTTAAATACAGCCCAGTGCTGGGTAAAATAGGGACAAACCCAGCAATTGGGTTGTTTTGACCCAACAGTTGGGTTACTACCCAGAAGGTTGGGTTAAACATTTAAACATTTGGGTTAAACATTTAACCCAACCGCTGGGACAAAACAACCCAATTGCTGGGTTTGTCCCTATTTTACCCAGCACTGGGCTGTATTTAACCCAGCATTTTTTAGAGTGTAAAATAAAACTGCTACCGACATCAGCTAAAAGCCACACAAATTTTGACTTCATGATCCAAGAAAAAAAAAAGCTTAATTTTCTTTAATGCAAAATATAATTCGTTTTTTCTGTGGATGAACTATAACCAGGACAGAAGAATAACCAAGAGAATCTCATGACCGTTTTCATGAGATTCTCCCAAGAACTGAGATGGATATCTTGGCTCAGGGTTTAGAGAATGTGATATGTTTACACTGTACACACATACTAACACCTCTTCGTGAGCTCTCTGTAGCGAAGAAAATGGTTTTGTTATGAAGCAGGTTTTATTTTTACACAGGCTTCTTACTTTCAGCATGAATTCCACAGCGCTTTCGTGCATCTAGTAACAAGACAGCTGAACGGTGAACGATAAGTTTGCTAGGCATGAATCATTGGGACCCTTTCCAAACTTGTTAGTTTTTGCAGTTGTAGTTGTTGGCTTGCATGTTTGCTGCGTGTCCTAAAGTCAGACTGTTGTGGCGTAACGAATACAAACGCAGAGGAATTTACACCGGTAAAGTCATGTTTATTCATGCATATGCCTTTGTGATGTGTAATCCTGCCACACCTTTCATGCAAAGCAGCAATAGTACTGCTCAGATATGCTAGATATGCAGGATATGATTGATCAAAGGCAGGTACATGGTGTTTCTGAATATTGTCAGCTCGTGTGGACACAGTGTCATTGCATACCAGGTTCAATTTGGTGTAACAAAAGTGTGTTATGTTGCTTCTTAAAATGCATGATCCTTTTGCTGAATGCTGTTAGCTGAATCAGAATGACGTTTTCTGACTAGCCAGACTCTAGAGACATGCAGTTTCACCCTCTATTAGAAAATACAAATATAACAATTTTCATGTAGACCGCAGAATGTCAGACTGAACAATGTCTTATCTAATACAAACATGTGCGTTATCAAATTCATAGTTTGATTTGAGCATAAACAGTGTAACTTTGCCTGGTATTTTCATGGCATAGTTGGAGTAGTTTGACTGGCTCAACTAATAGCGTGAGTTAGGACAGGTCTATTTGAGAAACCTGTTTGAAAAGGATCAGTTGTGTTTGCATTGCTATTACTATAGAGTTGTAACAGTCGGGTTCCGCAAGTAAAAATCCCATTCATTTTTTCCCATGGGGAATTGAACTCCTAAACCTTAAAAGACAGACCTATTGAGCTACGAGGTGTTAAACCTGTCCAAACCTGTATGAGTTTCTTTCTTCAGTTGAACACAAAATAAGTGGGCTACTTTAAAGTAAAACACTAAACCAAACTCAATCACTTTAAAAGGCTGCAATTGAATTTAGGCCAGTATTTGCAATGCATCGTGGGATTGTAGTTTTTTCCCCCTTATTAAATTTGTTAAGCTCACAGTCTTGTACCTTCATCTTCTCTTTTTATCTGATATTGAAGTTCTTTTTTGCTCCAAATCAAATTTTGTAATATTCTGATTCATTTCGTAGCTGGTTGGTTTGGTTCATGGCTTATAACGCTTTAATTACGGCTTCTTCTTTTTTTTTCGCAGTGGGAAAATAATAATAGGAAAAGTATTTCATGTGCTGTTGATAAAGTGGGTGGGACTTGTTCCCCTCGTATATTCATTCACTCATACACTATTGCTTATATTTAAGGTTGCCTTGCAACCACCCACAACAGCCTTGTGGAAATTTTTCCTTTTTCTATAAAGTCATTTCTATAAAAAATTTAGAAAATTGGTTATCATTGTGCCAAACACCCTTTAATAGCAACTACATCCATGTCTTAAAGGGTTAGTTCACCCCAAAATGAAAATCCTGTAATTAATTTCAGTTAGTTGCCAAGGCAGCACATAGTTTTTGTGTAAGGTTTCATCTAATATTTGTGTTTTATTTTAATAAACAAAATCCATGTTTTCTTTTCTTTTTTTTAAACCAATAACACTGATTTAGGCATTATTATGTACATTGTTAAACAATGGATATTCATTTTGTGATTTGCTAAAGATTCGGGTTATTAAATTATTAATGCTTTTAAAGATTAACAGCTAAAAATAAAATTTCTTACATTTACACACCCGTTTTACATTCTGTCTTCTGCAGAACACTCATATAAATATATATATTTAGCCCAAACTTTTAAATGGTAGTGCACTGAAAAAAATGTTTCATTCATCCAATTAAAAAAAATGTAGGGTAATGATTCACATCTATATTTGTTTAACTTGATCTTCTCCCCCGAGTTACTGTCTTCTGCCATTTTGGAGAGTATCATAACACATACGCACACTTTATTAAGTGTAAACAATGCTGATTACGCCGATTATGTTCATACGCGGGCTTTCCCCCCTAACGTAAACAACGCCGATTACGTTCATGGGTACTCTCCAAAATGTCAGAAGACGTAACTCGGGGGAGAAGAATTGTTAAATAAATTATTTTAGTTTTCTTTGCGCGCAAAAAACTATTTCTCGTAGCTTCGCAAAATTGAAGTTGAGCCACTGATGTCACATGGACTGTTTTACCGATATCCTTAATACGTTTCTGGACCTGGGAACAGAATTATATTAGATGCTACTATATCATCATTAAAACAATGCTCAGATAACTGTGAAACTAGTATAACCACGTGACCTTAAGGAAGCTTAATGGCCAAATAAAAGCACATTAAAAATCATCACAATAATTATTATATTGCAAAATTTTAGATCTCCAGCAAAATAATCACGACTGATTGGATACATGAATAATCACCATAATCAACATATCGTTAACTAAAACTAAAAAAATTGAACTACAGCATATAGACATATAAAAAAAAAAATATATATATA
>NW_015505307.1:366918-378327 GCF_001515645.1 Sinocyclocheilus grahami | reverse complement strand
TTTGTTAAACTAGAAAATTAAGAAAAAAGCAAACAAATAAAGGAACATTCACGCAATTTCCAATTCCAAATGTTAATTTTTTTTTATCTGAAAATATTTCCCCATAAAAGATGAAAAAACTAGTTTAACAAACTAACATAAAACAGTTTATCTCCGAATCACAACAAACGGCATCAAAACTATATGGTTTTATTCCACTCTGAGTTCACAATATTGGCAGTTCTGAATTTTAGGCGCTAACTCACCTTTTCCGAGGTTGAGCATTACCTGCCGAATAAAATATAAAGTGCTTTTCATACACTTAGTCCAGGTGCAGAGCATAAATCAGTCTGAAAAAATGGACATAGAAGGCCTGAGATCGGTCTGTTGTTCATCCATTAGGCTACAAAATTTTCTTCCAAGATGATTCCCTCTCTAGATGGGTTAGATGTGGACTTGCTTGATCAACGCTGAGGATTCTTACTGGAGTCTGTCTTGTCAGCTGCATCCTAACAGAGGAAGAAACAGATCGATAAAGACAATTATCAAGTCAGTCAGATAATGCTGTTGTCAAATACTCAAGATCATATGCTGCGTTCACACCATGTTCGACTTAGAGCTGTTCATGTCCTTGGACCGGGAACTGTGCGTTTCTATGGCAACACTATCCATGCCTAAATTAATCTGCAGCAGTCAGGTACAGTCATGTGGTAAATTAACGATCAATTAATAGATTAATCGATAACTTTAATGCAGCAAAATGCGTTTATTGCAGCAGCATGACAGGATGTGCAAAAGCCACTCAGCTGGCCAATCAGAGCAGACTGCACTTGTCAGAAGGAGGGAGTTTGTAGAAAATGAAGTGTTTGAGAGAGGCGGGGCATAGAGGACCTACAATAATGTACAATATTTGAAAAATAATGTGTTTTTTGAACATTAAAGCATGTCAACATATTCTGTTACACCAAATAATGATCTTTAAAAAAGCATCATATGACCCCTTTAAGACAGCTTGAACATGCATTTTAGTCTGAGACTTGTCTGTGAATCTGGGGGATCATGTTTATATAACATTAGCTGTGCTCTCTTTTCAGTTATGAGGGCCATACTTACACTTCCAAAGCATCTCTTCCATTTTTTTCGTCCTTCCAAAACAAGATAGTCATTAAGAGGGCTCTGAACCTAGATTGAACAGAAGTACATTCATCCGTTTTTGTATTTATACCGTTAATTAATTTAAACTTACTCTTTCAAACAACAGCCATGTCTATTAAACATGGTCGTTAAATTATTGCACTCACCATATTAGCGCCACCATCGTCTCTCCTCCGCTGCAATCGCGGCTGCTGTATGAGTAAAATTCACTTACACTCACAACATCGAGTGAAAAAGGAAAAGACGAAAATAATCTTAGTCGAACTCGCTGGTCCGGGGTTCAAGCGCGGTTTTGTCTGCTGCAGGTGCGTGAGAAAATTACCTAGCTAACAGATGACCCATAGTTTAGACCGGGGTGCCCAAACTCGGTCCTGGAGGGCCGGTGTCCTGCAGAGTTTAGCTCCAACTTGCCTCAACACACCTGCCTGGAAGTTTCTAGTATGACTAGTAAGAGCTTGATTAGCTGGTTCAAGTGTGTTTAATTAGGTTCTAAACTCTACTGGACACCAGCCCTCCAGGACCGAGTTTGGGCACCCCTGATTTAGAAAAACAACAGTTTTCGCCGATCACAGTCTCTCTAGGAAAAGAAAGAGCGATAAAAGGTAAATGGCGGAAAATAACGTCCATACAACTAACTTATCTGAAACAAAGTTTCCACCTTCTCATCCACAGCTCATTGAATTCACACACAATCACACAGTGACAAAATGGTGTCGTTAACTGACTCTGACTCGCAGCACCAGTGTGAGCAGGCGTGGTCATGATATAAACTTAATAATATGAGTTAATCTAACCTTGATATTTTACATTCGTCAAAACAAATATGTCTTCGATGAGCTCTTAATGAAAAATATTTATATTTATCAATGTTTTGAACTAAAAAAATATTACTTGAAAAATAAAACGAATAACGATAAATTTAATTGAAAGACAAATTATTAATTGGATGAAGTACTGCATTAAAAACTTTTTTCAGTGTGTAAAACGGTAGTGTAAAAAAGCTTAAATGGTAGTGTAAAAAAAATGTTTTCAACATTGATGATGGTAAATGTTTTTTGAGCAGCAAATCAGCATATTAGAATGATTTCTGAAGGATCATGTGATCATATACGTGTAGATATATATTTGTGTGTATAAATGTGTATGTTTTTAAATATTTTAATTTTTTTAAATATTTCCTATAACATTTTTGATATTTTTATATCATTTATTTTTTATACTTTTATATTATATATATTTTATATAAATTTAGCCATGTCCATGCATTAATACCTATATGTAAAATTGCATATTTTTGTTTCCATTGTAGAGTAAACAGTTTTTTTGTTTTCTTCACATTTTTGTTGACAAAATCTTGGTCCTGAAGGAAAAGCAGTCAAGGATGGGTTTGAGAAGCACTGTTATTGTAATGCATTTGGCCATTTATCCAACACAACTTGCATTGCATTTAAAGTTAAGATTTGCTTGGCTTTACAAGTGCACGGCCCCATTATACAAAGTTAACATGTAATGTTTCTTTACTGTGCTGGTGAGAAACATCTGTACTGAAGTGTTATTGAGGTAGATAGCTGTAAACATGTCGACCTTAATGAACTTCTGCAGAAGCCTCTTCAAACTCCTCCATGACCTCAGATAACCTGAAAGAGAAAGCTGACTGAAAACTGATTGATAATGGCTGCAATAGCACCTCACTATTCAGACTGCTTGTCTTGCAATTCCTACAGTCCTGTCTTGGAGTTTGTTGAGTTGGATTTGCGCCCCAGATGGAATGTTATCATGGCATAGTGATTACAGAATGAATGTTGATAATCTCGCTCCAGAACAAGGCGAAGTTGAAGTATTTCCTCAGCGACCAGCACGGATCAGCTCCAGGCATGACGAAGCAGATATCGTCCTCTTTTGGAAGACCAAACAAAGTAATTTCGTTTTCACAACGAAGCACACAGCGCCTTCACGGCATGGCGGCGGCGGCGGCAACAACAATACTACAGCGAGAATAAAAGTTACACCGCCTTTCTTTGCGTGAACATTTGGGCGGAGTTATGCAAATCTTCCCACATAGTGACATAGACATGTGGGGGCGTGTTAGAACGAGCCGTTTTAGGTAGGCGTGGCTGACTCTTAACTTTTATAAAGAATATCTCTTTGGATTTGAGATTTTAGTCTTTGCAACTTTACAGATCTTCTTTATGCACCAAGAGCTTGTAACACTCCAAAGAGAAAGGAAAAATTTTAATTGCATCATATGACCCCTTTAAATGTAAGTTTTAGTATTTTTTTAATATGTATAATAATAATAATAGTAGTAGAAGTTATTCAAAATATTAATAGATGCTATGTAAATAGTATAGGAATAATATTAAAATAACTGAGGTTAGAGCTATAGCTTTATGCTTTATATATTTCTTTTTGCTGGAATGATTATGTGAACAGGTTTTTATCGCGCTTTACCCTGTTACATCTCAAATTACAGCCTCCGCAGACAGATTGAGTTCAAGTGAAAAACCTTTATCCGATAAAAGCAAGAAGAAAAGGATCTCAGGTCAACAGAAAAACTGAGTTGTAATTCCCGTTTCGCTCAAACCCCTGGGAAGTATGTGGGATTGGTGATCCTCTGGTTTTCCTCCTGCATAATTGAGCGAATCCGAAGCCTTTCATCATGGATTGGACTCTCTCTTGCTCGCTGTCTGTAGGTGTCTTCCTCGTCCTCAGGAGGTGAACGTTCACACGTTCGCTGAGAGCCGGCTAACCCGCTCTGAATGTGTGGGAATGTGTGTGACGTTTCATGTTTCTGCAGGTGTTTTGGAGTCTATGGATGCTTGTGTAATTTAGAGATGGTTTTTCTTCTGGTTTGTCAGACGGGACTTTAAAAAGAGGAATTATCACAGGCTGCATAGCAACAGATGAGTGAATAGTTGCAGTATCACACACTCCAGATTGCACGGCTTGATGGGTTGAGAACAATGGACAGTTTTGTTTTATCCAACTGAAGGAGCTCCAGCTGAGCTCACTGTGCTTTTTCATATGACTGAGAAATAATGGGTAACAGTCATCAGTAAGGTAAGATTTTTTTATAGCATAGACTAGGTGGTTGCTAAGGTGTTGCTATGTGGTTGCTAGGGTGTTCTGGAGGGTTGCAATGGAATATTATTTTGTTTTGTGAATAATTAATATGTAACTAAAACACATAATATATAAATCTCTCTAAATATATGTAGTAGTAATATAAATGTATATTAAAGAAATATACAGGTATTTTTATTTTTAAATGACTATCTGTTTATTTAACTAAAAATAAAAATTATATTTAAATTGGAAATATATAATATGTATTTTATATTTATTATATATGAATATAAATTTATGTTAATAAAATACTAACATGACTATGACTAACTAAAAATAAATAAGTAATATATAAACTGGAGATATGTTATGTATTTTATATTTATTATGTATTCAAATAAAAAATCTAAATACTGTATCTATCTGAGAAATTAATATATGCACAGTTTTTTTATATATGAGATATTTTTATATTTATTATCAATTTAAAAATATAATATTAATATTTTAAATTAATATCTAAGTTTACAGTAATAAAATATTACAAATGCATTTTTAAAATGAAAATAAATTCTATTCATAAATATGTATTCAGTGAGTCATTTTTGGGTCATGCCCCACCATTTGAGAAAAATGCCATAGTCATGGTTTCTGCTTTCTAACGGCACACTGTGTGTGTGTGTGTTTGCAGAACGAGTCCAGGCATGTAGGCATCCTGAATCTGTTAGTAGTCGTGTCGCTGTAGCGCTACGTGTGTTTGTGTATATGCATTACTGTACAGTATGTACGTGTAGCAGCTAGCCCCCACTTGAAATGGGCTAGGCTAAACAGCTCAGCTGCTCTTCAGCACACAAACGAGCCCGGAGGGGGAATATCGACCCTCCACCCCCACATACTGCCCCGCTCCACTAGCTGTACTCCAGTCAGAGCCGACTGTCTCTCCCAGCGCTCAAGAATCAATCCTCTGCCTCCCTCAGAAATCAGAGGCTGTCTGTAGAGCACTGGGGGGGGATGGGGCATCTCCGCTTCATCCGATCTGTCGGAATCTCCAATATCGACCCTCCACCCCCACATACTGCCCCGCTCCACTAGCTGTACTCCAGTCAGAGCCGACTGTCTCTCCCAGCGCTCAAGAATCAATCCTCTGCCTCCCTCAGAAATCAGAGGCTGTCTGTAGAGCACTGGGGGGGATGGGGCATCTCCGCTTCATCCGATCTGTCGGAATCTCCTCAGCTGTTAGATAACAGCCCCTCACCACATTTCCACTTGTGACATGAGAATTTCCCATCTCACAGATGACAAACAGCCATGCTGTGCTTGGTTTAGGTTTTGTTCCCGTGTTAGTGACTATTTTTAGTTTATTTATTTATTTAGCCTTTTTGGCGTTTCCTGTATTTGTGCACTTACAAAAAATATAGATATATAGTTCTGTAGATATCCACACAATTTAATCTAAACGCAGTTAATATTTATTTACTCAAAATTTGTATGGATGGATGGATAGATAGAATTAAATTCATTAGTCATTCAAAAATATGTATTTTAGAATCATTTATATACTGTTATAAAAAACCCAATGCTCAGCCGTCACATACAGCTAACCAGTTTGTTTGAGGTGTGGTTCAGTTTGCCAGAGGCGATGTTAAATGCGAGTTTGTTTTATCCAGCCCTTTAATTGGTGTGCCACAGAAATCTAACGTCCTGTTCTGGGCTCAGTGGGACAGAACTCAGCTCCTAATTTATGTTTGGCTTAAACTGTATGATTCCCTGACCTAATCTCAGATTTACGAGTTAACCTGAGTCTTACGCAGAAGACCCTAACAACCACTCAGAACATCCTAGCAACCCTAAAGAAATGCTTTGGCATCCACCCACAGCTTCTTTTTATTTGTTTTCTTTTGTTGATTTTTTTTGTCCTTTTTTTGCGTGTGTTTTGTGTTAGTTTTTTCCTTTTCTTATTTGTATTTCTTTTGTTCTTTTTTTCTTTTTGTACTTTTTGTATTGTTTTGTATTTTTGTGTTTATCTTTTGTATTTTGCATTTGATTTGTTACTTATCTTTTTCTTATCTTTATTTCTTGTTTCTATTTTCATTTTTGCTTTTTTGTATTTTTTATGTTTAGTTTTTTTGCTTATCTTTTATTGCTTTTTGTTGACTTTTCTTATTGTATTTTTTCATTTTTCTTTTTGTTTTATTGCTTCTTTTTATCTTTCTTTTATTTTTGGTATTTTGTTTTTTAAAGGTGTCTTTTGTATTACGTGTTTGTTTTGTTGTTTCTTTTCTTTTTCTTATTGTTTATTTCTTTTTAAATTTTTTGTGTTTTTGATTGCTACTTTTCGTTGTCTTGTTTTGTTGTTTGTCTGTTTGTTTTTATTATGTTTGTATACTTTATTATGTT
Source organism: Sinocyclocheilus grahami (assembly GCF_001515645.1). NCBI lineage: Eukaryota > Metazoa > Chordata > Actinopteri > Cypriniformes > Cyprinidae > Sinocyclocheilus > Sinocyclocheilus grahami. Next base: position 371,730 of record NW_015505307.1, on the reverse strand, counting down.
TTAATACAGAATCAGTGTGTTTTGTTTTTATGTTGTTTTATTATTCAAATAGCCCTTCAAATGAAGAATCGGTTCCTAATGACATTATCTGTCAAGCAGACTTCATAACCCGCAGACACAACACAGCATAAATTCGATGAATGAACTTCCTGTTTCCAGTTGTTGTTTACCATAGATCAATGATGCTTTACATAATGTCATAACCCCATTTGACTCTTTCTTCCAGTAAGGTCGTTTCCGGCTGACTAACAGATACAGCTTCAATCAGAGCCAAACATTCACACCTCACAAAGCAAATTAGATTTCCCTTTAAGGACTGTGCCTTTGCATTTAATGACTGTTTTTTTTTGTGGCTGGACATTAGTGAGGCATGAGCTGCTCTTTGATTACCCAGAGTTCACCCTGATTCATCTCATTGTGGTTTAGTGCTGTTGAACGTGTCAGTAAATTCACCCTGCTACTTACAGTTAGGACTCCATTAATTGGGCTAACGAGACATCTGTGTTGTTGCAGGATGCACGTTTCCCCTTGATACTGACTGGTAAACGCAGGGACCGTATAGCACCCATGATACATTTATGTCATTTAGAGCCCATATGGTGGAGAGCAAACGAATGAGCTGTTGTTTCTCTCTCTTTCAGCTTTCTTAAACAACTTTTCACTGCATATTTTTTTTTAACCACAGATTGCTTAATTTTTTTGCAGGAATAGAGCCTAATTGGCTTAAAAAAGCGGACATTTGTAAAACAAATCAATCAGATACATTAATAGTTCATTTGCGACAGGAACAAATAAATGAATGAAATCTCTATGAACACATTCTGAATTGGCAGACCATGATGATCAGATGTTATTACATTTTGGCTGGTTATTTATTTATTTTTCTTTATTTTATTATTATTTTTGTCTTATTGTTGTATCTTTTGTTGCTTTGTTTTTATTTTTTGTGCTTTTTATATGTTGTATTTTGGTTTTGTTTTTATTTTGTTTATGGTTATTTAACCCTTTTTCTTTTATATATGTATATTTCTTTTCTTTTATTTTGTTTTAGCTTTAGTTTTGTTTTCTGTTTTGTTTTCTTCATTTTATGTCTTGTTTTTCTTTTTCTTTGTTTATTTTTTGTTTTATGGATGTATTTTATTTTATTTTGTCTTGTTTTTTGTTTTCTTTTATTTTGTTCAGTTGTTTTTGTTTCTTTTCTTTTGTTATTTTTTTATTTTTTATGTTGTCATTTCAAGTCTGTTTTTCTTTTCATGCCTTTTTTCAAAGAGTGAAGAAAAAGCTGCCATTGCACTTGTTGTAAACCGTTTTGCATGAGAACTTGTTTGTAAATGCCATATTTAATTCAGCGTCACTTGGAATCGATGTGGACAGATATTATCATGAAAAAATAACTTGAATTTCCTATCATTTCAGGGTCAGTGCAGGTCTTTAATGGTATAGAGCGCGTATCTGAGCACTCTCCTCATAACTCCAGTCATGTGACTGTACGGTTTGCAGCACTGCCAGTGAACCTAAAGTGCGCAGGTCTCTAGTGAAAGCTTGCAGGGCTCTAGGGCCTTCGGCCGCGCTCTAACTCCGCATTCACACTGCTCGACTGAGATTAGTTCCACTCCGCCGGGCCTGTAACAGCTCCTCTAAGAGACGGGTCGCCCTGAGCTGCCAGTCCGCCGGGGTTTCTGGCACAAGAGGCTTCCGTTTTTGTAGAATTTATCACCCTGTAGGCAAGCGGGGGCTTGTTCTGCACGTTTATAGAGAGTTGAGGACCGTAAGGAAGCGTGTGTTTAGTGAGGTTTGTGTGGGTGGATGGGAAAGTGTCTCTGTCTGTCCCTCAAAGAATGTGTGTGTGTGCAGGCAGACGGACAGCATGACATGTGGAAGAATGTGTGTGTGTGTGTTTTGGGGGTCCGTGAGGATCGTATTGCAGCGGCTGTCACTGGTATGTGAGAGGAAACAGCTGAGCGCTCCTGTACTCGACTGAAGTGAGTTTAAAATGCACTAAACACAGCCTCATGCTACCGTGGGTCACACAAACTGCGGCCACTTGGTTTCTCTGGCCTTTTTCTTTTGATCAGATCTGTCTGTGTAAAATGACAGCATTATTTAGGTGCTGTATGTAATTTTTTAACTGTACAAAGTATAAAAATACCATAATATGTTTGTAGATATTTAGGAAACATGTTAAGTTCTCATACTTGTTTCTCCGAAAAACAACGCTACAGCCAGTTACTCTGCTTTAAAATGTGCTTTCCGTGTCAGAATGTCTGTTTTTGTTTTGTTCTGTGTGATTCCGCCCATTGCCAGTTTACCCAATAGTATTTCGACACCCCGGGTTGCCAATTGGTGGAAAACACAGCGTATTGCAGCCATGGAAGCCAGCAAATGAACTGGGTCAGAGATTGTAAATTCTACCTGACCTAAAAGCCTTGGCATCCATCTGAAATGCTCTATGACTGGAGGAATATTAAAACGTGGATAAATCAACTCATCAGCCTACAGTGTCGTCAATTGCAGCCTTTCCTGTTGCATGTCCTCAATCTGGCAACCCACATGAGTGTCGAGTCTTTGGACTGCAGTTCCCATTTCAAACACTAGTTGTCAATATTACATACTGCACCTTTCATTTTTTTGGTTGCTTGTAGTAATCTCTGACTTTTTATTAATAGGGCATGCTTCGGCAGAACCTCTAACAGCAAGGATACATTTGTACATTTTTGCATCCTATTTTTAATATACATTCCTGATGTTATTGAGAACGACTTATCAGTGCATGTCATTGATTACGAAATAGTATTCGTAATCTTTAATCAAAGGGTAATCACTTATCTGAAACATCTTTGATGCAAAATGCATCTTTTTCAGCTATGCTCAAGTGGCGTTTGGACAATGTTAACCAATAACCAAACAGTTATTTATTTATTTAGTAAAATTGCATCAGTAGAATTCGAAATGCATGATTAGAATGACTTCATTCCATTCTGGCTCAATTTTCAATGTCCAATAAACAATTTGTGAGGAATAAAATCGAGGCCCATCCATTTATTTTCTCATTGTTTCTCATTTCTTCTAAAACCTCATTTTAAAACCGTAAAGAACACCACTCACATTTCTTCAGAAAATGTCAATCTAGTTAATTAAAATGGCTTGAATTTTAATATTGTGTTGTTTTCATATGCAGTAATGAGACTATGGTTTAATACTCAATATCTCTCTAGATAAAGATATTTCAGTGCACCAATATCACAGTTTATTTGTGTTACTTAAGGAATAACAGAATATTGCCTGCATACATTTGGTTAATAATTCATGAAGTTCATGCATAAAGCATGAAAACGGGCCAGTCTTTAAAACGGGCCAGTGCTGGAAAAAGAGGGGGGTCAAATATTCATTTGAAGCTTTTTTAATGGTACAAATTGCATCAAAGTTATTTTTCTGAAATATATATATATTTTCATATAGAACAAAAAACGTGTCAAAAGTCCTACGATTTATGAATGTAATAGGTTGTTACGGGTAGTGTGGCACAGTGGTTAAAAATCTAGACTTCAAATACTGTAAAACATGATTAATAAACCATCCAAATGTATTTATTGTTTATTCATCTGTTATTGTTTTATTTTAGATAGATTATTTATTTATTTAAATACAACATAATAAGTAAATAAATACATGCATTTATATTTATTTTATTATATATATATATATTTTTTTTTTATTAACTTCCAACACAATACAAAACAATAACATACACACACTGCCTGATATACAACAAAAGAGAATACAAAAACAAAAGTATACATAAGATGATAAGCAGAGCATTATATCACAGTTCAAAATTCACAATAATAAAAACTGGGGAGAATACATGAATCTTCTATACACCTCTAGGAACACTATGTCATACCAAGCCACAAAATGTCACAGGTAGAAGCATTTATGCAGTTAAGGTATGGTGTCCATATACGATTGAATGCATCTGTTGTAGAATGAATAATACAGGTCAAGAGTTCCAGAGGGATAATTTCCCTAATGATTGAATGCCAGCCTTTGATGGAGGGGGGCTTATCACTGATCCATGACATCAGTAGGTTCTTCCTGGCAGCAAAAGTTAACAGACTAAAAAGTCGTCTTTCAAATTTATTAGAGATAAGCCTACAGGGAAAACCCAGATTATTATATATTTTTATATAAATATTAAATATTTTTATATTTACATTTACATTTGATTTATTTTTCTATATTTTTAAATTATATACTATTTTTTATTTTAAATAAGCTACTTGAATTTGACTCTAGCAAGGTGTTTTGCGTAAAAACATCCGCTAACTGGCTGTCTGTCTCTTTGCAGGTCTAGGCCATGGGTGGAACCAAGAGTAAACCCAAAGAGCTCGGCCAGCGCTCCCGGAGTCTAGACGACGGCACTGGAGGTCACCATCACAGTCCCAAGCAGTCGTCCTTCACACCCAACCGGAGTCCACCGGTGGACGGTACCAGACACGGCACCCAGCCCAACATCATCAACGCGCAGCAGGCGCTGTTTGGAGGAGTGAACTCGAACAACAGCATCACGTCTCCTCACAGGGTCGGCACGCTTTCCGGTAATGCAGCAATTATGTCTGATCAGTGTCCTTACACTTCTGCTTTTGCTGACTTTCCGTATTAGTGTTTATGGATTTGGGCCAAGACGTCTGAGGGGTGAATTAACTGAACAGTTGCACCATTTTCTAAATCTAAATTAGGCTCATTAAAGATTTGTGTATATATATATATATATATATATATATATATATATATATATATATATAATATTAT
>NW_015505307.1:333416-366399 GCF_001515645.1 Sinocyclocheilus grahami | reverse complement strand
TTTATATATTTGTGTATATATATATATATATATATATATATATATATATATATATATATATATATATAATATTAGGTGTAATGAATTTATTGTTTAAATCTCCATTATTTAAATACATGTTCAAATAATAATAGGCTTTTATTAATAATAATATGTTTTATAATAAGTAATTAAGTTAATTTACTTGTAATTAAGTAAATAATGCTGTACATTTATTAGTAATAATATTATTATTGTATTATAATTCAAATATATTTTTTATATTTTCAGTTTTTTTTTATTTTAGTTAATGTTTTAGTAGTTTTGTGTTTTTGTCATTTTTATTAGTTTTTGTTAAATATGTCTGTATAGTATTTATAGTCCTTAATTTTTATCTCGGTTTTATTTATTTTAGTACATTAAGTTCAACTGAATGAAAATAAGACATTTTTGCCTTTGCAACAAACTGAAACAAATATTTTTTATTCTATATTAATTATATAACTCAGTTAATAAAATATATTTTTTATATTATTGATTTATATATAAATTTTATTTCAGTTAATAAAATGTTTTTTTATATTTTTTATTTTTATATACATTTTATTTTATTTCAAGTAATAAAATACATTTTTTATACTATTTATTTTTATGTTGATTTTATTTTGTTTCAAGTAATAAAAGGTTGTTTGTTCAATGGTTTTATTTTTAGTTAACTATAATAACCCTGATTTCAGCATTACTTTAATAGACCAGCATGCAAAAAAAAATAAAAAAATTCAGATTTACCAGCTTAGATGACGCTTCATAGAGTTCTTATGCTGGAAGTCAAAAGTCTGACTGTACAAGTCTAGACTATTTTTAGGTGCCCATTTTCATTGGCAACCCAACATTGCATTATATTACTTAGGTTAATGAAATTTCCCTGCTGAAGTTTTTGAATTGCATGCATCAAGATAATGGTCTATGTTTGTCTCTTGTATTTTTCCATAGGCGGCGTGACCACGTTTGTGGCTTTGTATGACTACGAGTCACGAACCGCCTCCGATTTGTCATTCAGGAAAGGAGAACGACTCCAGATTGTCAATAACACGTAAGGGGGAAACACACAAACACACAATAGACACACCCACTGATGCAGACATTCACACACACTCATGTCTCTCATCTGTCTGACTGCTGTAGCCCCCCTTCCTCTTCGGTAACCATAGGAACTGGCTCACTCTGAAGGCACTGTATTTCTGGGATGACGGCTTTTTGTTCTCTGGATTCCTTTTTTGGTCTTCCTGTGCACACAAAAAAAGCTCAGTTGCACGTCTTTACCTCCACTTCCCCTCCCGGACCAAAGGGAGCATTTTCCTTCCTTTCTACACCTGCGCTTCACTTCCTTATTCCAGTGTACAGCGCTACCGTTAAGAGAATAAAAACAATCTCAGTAACATCCTCTGGTTTCGGCACAAAGCGGACCTGGGGAATTGCTTTTTTTAACGTCAGGCCCAATGCAGTGTGATTATATGGGTGAATCTCTCGAAACAGAACATGGCCGGTTCATATTTCAACCTAAAATCAAGAGAAGGAAATGAGAAATAATATTTTGCTGAATGATAATGAAGCTTGTTTTTAGTAACATTAAGAATGTTTACATTGTGATGTTATTTTCATGACAATTAAGCAGTCCCAAATTGTCATTTAGTACGAAAACAAGTATGTGTTATACTGCTATTTATTTATGCCAATTTAGGTTTTAAATTTGATCTTTGTAACACAGTATATATTAGTGTATTACAGTAATGAGAACCATCTTTGAAAATAATGGGATCTACAAAAAAAAACTTTTACACAGAAATGAGATTTAAAACAAAAAAAAGGGAGTGAAAAAAGTGGGAAAAAATATATATAATATATATATATATATACAGTAAAACAGTAATATTGTGAAATATTATTGCAATTCAAATAACTGCTTTCTATCATTTTAATATATATATATATATATATAATGTGATTTATTTCTTAATGCTTAATATCTGTAACGGGGCTGACAAGACGTGAGACGTGTGGATTCATCTGCAGGCTTTATTTAAGAGATGTGGTAAACAGGCAGGGTCAAAACACTGGCAAACAGGTATATGGCGGGCAAAACACAAGAATAGTCACAGGGCTAGCGTAGGTCACCGATAAAAACCGCAAAAACAGGCAAGGCAAAACAAGGAAAACACGGAGACTCGGAAAGGGGTACAGGCTAAACAATACTCAGCAGAGAAATGTGGTTAGAGTGGGTGTTATATAGTGAATGATTAGAAACAGCTGTGTGCAATGAGTGCAATCAGGGCAGTGTGCAAATTGTGCAAAGAATGATGGGAAATGTAGTCCGGGGTGCTATGCAACAGTTTGTGTAGTGCGAGTGTCAATGTAAAGGAAATGGTGACATCTGGTGGTGAATAAACGGAAGTCCATGAACCGAATTCGTGACAATATCTTTGTCGAAACAGTGTTAATATTTTTCAGGATTTTTTTTTATGAATAGAGAGTTCAAAAGAACAACATTTATTTGAAATATAAATCTTTTGTAATATTATAAATGTCTTTACTGTGATTTTTGATCAATTTAATGCGTCCTTGCTGAATAAAAGTATTAATTTATTTAAAAAGACAAATTTTACCAACCCTACACTTTTAAATGGCAGTGTAGATATAATTTGTTTTCATGAAAGAATGACTCTGAGCCATTTTTCATGAACTGTGCAGATTATCGGTTTGAATGTCTAATAAATCATTCATTGAATGAATTTAGTCAAAATTAGCATGATTGGTTTAATGATGATAAGTCATTAAGTCATACCAGACTCGAAATGAAGCATACTTAATGCGTACTTAAGGTTTGTGAAACTGAAATCAGCATCATTGTAACAACATGTAAAGATACACGTGCAGTTTTTTGTAATACATTTTTAAATATTAAAACAAGTTACCAAAATAGTGTTGTAGTTAGAACCATTTATGGGGATTTTGAACATTTTGGGTTAAAAAACCTGGTTGTTTTCATGAGATTCACCCTTTAAAGGAACACTCCACTAGTTTTGAAAATAGGCTCATTTTCCAACTCGCCCTAGAGTTAAACGGTTGAGTTTTACCGTTTTCGAATCCATTCAGCCGATCTCCGGGTCTGGCGGTAGCACTTTTAGCTGTAGCTTAGCATAGATCATTGAATCTGATTAGACCGTTAGCATCTCGCTCAAAAATGACCAAAGAGTTTCTATATATTTCTATATAATAGGAAGAATATAGAAACTCTTTGGTCATTTTTGAGCGAGATGCTAACGGTCTAATCAGATTCAATGATCTATGCTATGCTACAGCTAAAAGTGCTACCGCCAGACCCGGAGATCGGCTGAATGGATTCGAAAACGGTAAAACTCAACTGTTTAACTCTAGGGGAGTTGGAAAATGAGCCTATTTTCAAAAATAGTGGAGTGTTCCTTTAAACCATAACCAATCCCCACCGCTGTCCATAACCCTTCCCAGAAGCTCCTGATAATAAAGTAATCAGCTTTTTAACAAAATCACCAAGCTGATCCAGCTTGTCGTGTGTCAGCACACAATTAGAGATAATCAAACGCACATTACAATAATTGTTTTCCATATTTTTAGTACTTGACATGATGAGCAGAGATGAGTTGGATAAATGCTGTGTTTTCAGTGCATCATTGCTGCGGTTGACTTTCAGTCAGTTTTTAAGCCTATGTGGGATGTTCTGTTTTTTCTGCTTTTAATGTCCAAACACTTCATGTCTCCTCTGTGTTTTTTTTTCTCTACACGCTCTCTCTCGTTTATGTAGGAGAAAGTTGAACCCCAGGTTGGTAAAGTTGCTCTTGCTTTCAGCTTTCAGTGTCCATTCAGTGTCCAGTGTGTGTGTGTGTGTGTGTGTGTAATTTCACTGTTTGCTTGTCCACCTGAGATTTGTCCTGACTCTCCAGAGACTCTGGAAGTGGTCCAGAAATAGTGTCACACCTCCTCATAACTGGCTCACTCACGACAATTTTACATTTGTCCTTCATGCTGACTTTGTGGTTGGTCCATTGGTGTATTATTCATTGTTCCTTTACATTTGCTTTGGCTACATGCTAATATTCATGCTACTGTATCTGTACTGTATGCTATGCTAGATTAGGATAAGCCCTAACAATGAAAATAATGTCAAATATTTTTTTCTATGTTGACATTATTTCGTTTAAACAGGAAGTTGTCGCAGTTGTCGACATGTCCATTTTTTAAATAGTAAACATGTAAACTAAAGGCTTTTGTGGAAGCGAACTAGCATTTTGATGTCCTGAAAATGAACAGACTTGCACTACAACCCACTAAAGTCTGATTTTGATTTCATGGGGTTATAAAGTGAATGAAGCTAAAAGCAGCAATGTTAAAATATCATTAGCGTTTAACTAAATTAGCATAGTAAAAATGTAAATTAAAGGCTATGCTACGTTTTTAGTTTAGCTAACTTGCTAGTTCTCATTCTCATTCCAGAGATCATTTTATTGGACAAAAATCCATATACGAGGTTTAAATCTGTATATGGGCAAAAAAAGTTTTTACATATAATTGCTATGCATGTAGTTCACTAGCATAGAGTTCAAAGCTAACAGACTTGGACTAAAATCCACAAAAGTTCAGTCAAGTTTTGATTTCATGCAGCCACTTAAAACGATAATGTTCAGAAAGCATTAGCATTTAGCTAAATTAGCATAGAACATGTAAACATGTAAAACATGTAAACTGAAGGCTAATAAAATCAAAATATTGAAAAAATCGCCTTTTAAAGTTGTCCAAATTAAGTTATTAGCAACACATATTGCTAATCAAAAATGAAGTCGACTTAAGACTGCTTTTGTGCTCCAGGGTCACAAATTATCACAAAGGATATGTGAAAAGTGATGACATTTTGATGCAGTTTGATATTGTAGTTTGTGCTTCATAGTATTAAAAGTTTAATGTAAAAGTAGACTTTTTCATAAGTAAGTTATGTATAGAGTTGAATTATAAAGTTAAAGCATCAGCATCAATGTCTTCTACATAAATTATTGCTAAGTTGTAGCCACATTTTTTTTTATTATCTTCCAAGAAACCCTGCTTATCAGAATCACTGTTTTTATACCTTTTCATACATAAATAATTCATTAACATCTGAATTTTGAATGGTACCCTGTGTATGATTAATATATTTGCATTCTATGAATATGAATATGTGCCCATCTGTGTATGTACTGTATGTCATTGTTTTCACTGGAGCGGTTATGTTTTAATTACGTTTAACAACAGCTAGCAATAGCTCAGAGACCTGGAGAGGTTTGTGTCAGGTCAGCATGTCTTGGCGATGGATGAATCTTATTACTTTAGCTTAAGGAGTGAGTCACAGTCTGACACCCCACAGCTCACACTAAAACACAACATCTATTATTAAAAACCCATCAAGACTCCAAGACAATAGAGACCCCGACAGATGACTCGTTTTTTTTATAAATCTACCAGTTTTGTAGTAAATAATTCACCCAAAATGAAAAAAAAATCCATCATTCCAAACCCATATGATTTTCTTTCTTTAATAGAACTCAAAAAGAGATATCTTGATGAATGCTTGTGCTGCACTTTCACACTTAATAAAGGCATATAGCACTTATTTTTTTGAAAGAAATTAATACTTTTCACCAAGGAAGCGTTAAATTGACCAAACGTATGTTTACAAATAGACTTTACAAAGAACTTTCCATAATTTTTTGCAAACTTTCTAAGATTTTTTGGTAACTTTGCTTGACATTTTCCGACCCCTTTACAACCCTAATCAAAAGTGACAGTAAAGACATCCATTACAAAACACTTCTATTTCAAATAAATGCTGATGTTCTTTTGAATTATCTGTTCATAAAGAATCCTGGATAAACAAATCAAGGTTTCCACAAGAATATTAAGCAGCACAAGTGTTTTCAACATTGATAACAATAAGAAATGTTATGCAAATCAGCATATTAGAATGATTCCTGAAGGATCATGACACATTAAAGACTGGAGTAATGATGCTGAAAATTCAGCTTTGCATCACAGGAATAAATTACAGTTTACAATGTACTCAAATAGAAAACAGTTATTTAAAAAATTGAATCTTTCACTATTTTACTGTGTTTTTGATCAAATAAATGCAGCCTACATGCAATAAATGCATATATATATACATTGGCACACACATACATATGATATTTACGCACTCCATGAGAGGAACGAGATATATACAGTAGTAAGATTCAGTAATATGGGTTTGGAACAATGTGAGGGTGAGTAAACGACGATTGTTTATTTTGGGTGAAGTGAACTGTCCCTTTAAATGCATGTTTCATTTATGCATAATTTGGCACAGGTAGTTGATGTCTTTAGAGCAGCTTTGTCTGCATTCTCATGGATTATAAAGCAGGAATGATACCGCAGATGTAATCTCAGGGTGTATGTTTTGGGCGGTTAAGAAAGACGTCTTGAATGTGTCACCAAATATGATGAATGTGAGTCAAACTGCAGGTGTGTTATGCGTGTGTTTTCTGCCGTCTTAGGGAGGGCGACTGGTGGCTGGCTCGCTCGCTGACGACAGGAGAGAGTGGATACATTCCCAGCAATTACGTGGCACATGGTACGGCAGCAAAGTTCCTTGATTATTACGCCGGAATGAGAGTATAGTTCCTAGCCATATACTTTTAATTTTCCGTCGGTCTTAGTACACGATGTAACTTCAGAAGAGTCAAGTTTTAAATAGGAAGAATATAGAAACTCTTTGGTCATTTTTGAGCGAGATGCTAACGGTCTAATCAGATTCAATGATCTATGCTATGCTACAGCTAAAAGTGCTACCGCCAGACCCGGAGATCGGCTGAATGGATTCGAAAACGGTAAAACTCAACTGTTTAACTCTAGGGGAGTTGGAAAATGAGCCTATTTTCAAAAATAGTGGAGTGTTCCTTTAAACCATAACCAATCCCCACCGCTGTCCATAACCCTTCCCAGAAGCTCCTGATAATAAAGTAATCAGCTTTTTAACAAAATCACCAAGCTGATCCAGCTTGTCGTGTGTCAGCACACAATTAGAGATAATCAAACGCACATTACAATAATTGTTTTCCATATTTTTAGTACTTGACATGATGAGCAGAGATGAGTTGGATAAATGCTGTGTTTTCAGTGCATCATTGCTGCGGTTGACTTTCAGTCAGTTTTTAAGCCTATGTGGGATGTTCTGTTTTTTCTGCTTTTAATGTCCAAACACTTCATGTCTCCTCTGTGTTTTTTTTTCTCTACACGCTCTCTCTCGTTTATGTAGGAGAAAGTTGAACCCCAGGTTGGTAAAGTTGCTCTTGCTTTCAGCTTTCAGTGTCCATTCAGTGTCCAGTGTGTGTGTGTGTGTGTGTGTGTGTAATTTCACTGTTTGCTTGTCCACCTGAGATTTGTCCTGACTCTCCAGAGACTCTGGAAGTGGTCCAGAAATAGTGTCACACCTCCTCATAACTGGCTCACTCACGACAATTTTACATTTGTCCTTCATGCTGACTTTGTGGTTGGTCCATTGGTGTATTATTCATTGTTCCTTTACATTTGCTTTGGCTACATGCTAATATTCATGCTACTGTATCTGTACTGTATGCTATGCTAGATTAGGATAAGCCCTAACAATGAAAATAATGTCAAATATTTTTTTCTATGTTGACATTATTTCGTTTAAACAGGAAGTTGTCGCTGTTGTCGACATGTCCATTTTTAAATAGTAAACATGTAAACTAAAGGCTTTTGTGGAAGCGAACTAGCATTTTGATGTCCTGAAAATGAACAGACTTGCACTACAACCCACTAAAGTCTGATTTTGATTTCATGGGGTTATAAAGTGAATGAAGCTAAAAGCAGCAATGTTAAAATATCATTAGCGTTTAACTAAATTAGCATAGTAAAAATGTAAATTAAAGGCTATGCTACGTTTTTTGTTTAGCTAACTTGCTAGTTCTCATTCTCATTCCAGAGATCATTTTATTGGACAAAAATCCATATACAAGGTTTAAATCTGTATATGGGCAAAAAAAGTTTTTACATATAATTGCTATGCATGTAGTTCACTAGCATAGAGTTCAAAGCTAACAGACTTGGACTAAAATCCACAAAAGTTCAGTCAAGTTTTGATTTCATGCAGCCACTTAAAACGATAATGTTCAGAAAGCATTAGCATTTAGCTAAATTAGCATAGAACATGTAAAACATGTAAACTGAAGGCTAATAAAATCATGCATGTAGTTCACTAGCATAGAGTTCAAAGCTAACAGACTTGGACTAAAATCCACAAAAGTTCAGTCAAGTTTTGATTTCATGCAGCCACTTAAAACGATAATGTTCAGAAAGCATTAGCATTTAGCTAAATTAGCATAGAACATGTAAACATGTAAAACATGTAAACTGAAGGCTAATAAAATCAAAATATTGAAAAAATCGCCTTTTAAAGTTGTCCAAATTAAGTTATTAGCAACACATATTGCTAATCAAAAATGAAGTCGACTTAAGACTGCTTTTGTGCTCCAGGGTCACAAATTATCACAAAGGATATGTGAAAAGTGATGACATTTTGATGCAGTTTGATATTGTAGTTTGTGCTTCATAGTATTAAAAGTTTAATGTAAAAGTAGACTTTTTCATAAGTAAGTTATGTATAGAGTTGAATTATAAAGTTAAAGCATCAGCATCAATGTCTTCTACATAAATTATTGCTAAGTTGTAGCCACATTTTTTTTATTATCTTCCAAGAAACCCTGCTTATCAGAATCACTGTTTTTATACCTTTTCATACATAAATAATTCATTAACATCTGAATTTTGAATGGTACCCTGTGTATGATTAATATATTTGCATTCTATGAATATGAATATGTGCCCATCTGTGTATGTACTGTATGTCATTGTTTTCACTGGAGCGGTTATGTTTTAATTACGTTTAACAACAGCTAGCAATAGCTCAGAGACCTGGAGAGGTTTGTGTCAGGTCAGCATGTCTTGGCGATGGATGAATCTTATTACTTTAGCTTAAGGAGTGAGTCACAGTCTGACACCCCACAGCTCACACTAAAACACAACATCTATTATTAAAAACCCATCAAGACTCCAAGACAATAGAGACCCCGACAGATGACTCGTTTTTTTTATAAATCTACCAGTTTTGTAGTAAATAATTCACCCAAAATGAAAAAAAAATCCATCATTCCAAACCCATATGATTTTCTTTCTTTAATAGAACTCAAAAAGAGATATCTTGATGAATGCTTGTGCTGCACTTTCACACTTAATAAAGGCATATAGCACTTATTTTTTTGAAAGAAATTAATACTTTTCACCAAGGAAGCGTTAAATTGACCAAACGTATGTTTACAAAGAGGCTTTACAAAGAACTTTCCATAATTTTTTGCAAACTTTCTAAGATTTTTTGGTAACTTTGCTGGACATTTTCCGACCCCTTTACAACCCTAATCAAAAGTGACAGTAAAGACATCCATTACAAAACACTTCTATTTCAAATAAATGCTGATGTTCTTTTGAATTATCTGTTCATAAAGAATCCTGGATAAACAAATCAAGGTTTCCACAAGAATATTAAGCAGCACAAGTGTTTTCAACATTGATAACAATAAGAAATGTTATGCAAATCAGCATATTAGAATGATTCCTGAAGGATCATGACACATTAAAGACTGGAGTAATGATGCTGAAAATTCAGCTTTGCATCACAGGAATAAATTACAGTTTACAATGTACTCAAATAGAAAACAGTTATTTAAAAAATTGAATCTTTCACTATTTTACTGTGTTTTTGATCAAATAAATGCAGCCTACATGCAATAAATGCATATATATATACATTGGCACACACATACATATGATATTTACGCACTCCATGAGAGGAACGAGATATATACAGTAGTAAGATTCAGTAATATGGGTTTGGAACAATGTGAGGGTGAGTAAACGACGATTGTTTATTTTGGGTGAAGTGAACTGTCCCTTTAAATGCATGTTTCATTTATGCATAATTTGGCACAGGTAGTTGATGTCTTTAGAGCAGCTTTGTCTGCATTCTCATGGATTATAAAGCAGGAATGATACCGCAGATGTAATCTCAGGGTGTATGTTTTGGGCGGTTAAGAAAGACGTCTTGAATGTGTCACCAAATATGATGAATGTGAGTCAAACTGCAGGTGTGTTATGCGTGTGTTTTCTGCCGTCTTAGGGAGGGCGACTGGTGGCTGGCTCGCTCGCTGACGACAGGAGAGAGTGGATACATTCCCAGCAATTACGTGGCACCGTCTGATTCCATCCAGGCTGAAGAGTAAATCCTCTTTCTCCTCCTCTTTCTCTCCTTTTTCTTTGCTGTTCTCCTCCCTGTGAATCCTCTGGTTTGCATTTTATTCCCCTCACTCTAATTAGATCTCTCAATTCAGCTGAGCGTGATTCTAGGTCTTTATTAACCCCGTTGATGATTATTTTACTAAACAAAACAACAGTTGAAAGAAACCGCTTATTTCAATTTGTTATGAGTCAGCAGTTTAGTCAGTGAAGTTCATCAGTCACATGTTCATTTTCTATCCGCCCTGACTGATTCATGAGTCGCAAAACTGATTCATCAAAAAGAACCAACTCATGAGAGTCACTTGCTCTGTGTTGAAAAGATCTGACTCAACAGAACAATTTGTTCACGAGTCATCAAGCAGGATGCTGTATTTATTGTGTGTATTATTTTAAATTAATTAAAATGTATTTAATTCAGCTAGTTTCAGAGAAAGGAAAAAATGAAATCGCATCATATGACCCCTTTAAACTTGATGTACTAAAATAGCGAAATAAAAATGAATAAAATCTATAAAGACAAAAAATGACAAACACACAACACAATTACTGAAAATAATAAAAATTTAAATGGAAAATATACAAAAATAAAAACTACTAAAATGTAAAAAAACAAAAAAAAACAATTCAGACTATTACTAAAAACTATAATAGTATCTCAATGACACTAAAATAACACTGACGCTCAACCCTTGTGACGTTACTAACAGAATGATTCTCGCCCCTCCTCTGCTTCGGGCTGACCTTTGAGTCCTTTATATTTCCCTTCATGATTTTGCTCTTTCACCCTCCTCTATTATTTGCGATAAAGTCTCTCCATCATCTCATCAGTTAGAAGGAAAATGCCCTGGTGGCCCAAAGACCTTTTCCCTCTTGAATGAGTAGAATACGTCAGTGTTTGTCTCAGGTGGCCTGTCTACTATTGTCTGTCCTGTTCATGTTCTAACTCATCCTTTTTCCTGAGACCCACACACGAGCTGTTGCTCAGTCGACTGCCACATTAAACAAATACACACAAGCACTCCTCTGAAAACCTATGATGATTAATTTTTCCACCCTTGCCTTGCCAGTCATCTCAGATTGACTCTGGAGAAAAGGTAAGACTCAGAGAGAGCACTGCGCATGAGCGGCTAACAACAAACTATGCTGATTTATAGGCACTAAATGTCATTGGGCCGGTCATGAATCGCAAACACCACTCTTTTATCGCTACTGGAACTATGAGTAGGAATATTACAACCTGAATCAATGTTCAGTATCTCGTGCAGCACAATTCAGATGACAATTGTTATAAAGTATAGTCATTTTTATTAGATACGCAAGCTTGATTTCATAATAGATTAAATGTACACTACTGTTCAAAAGTTTGGGGTTAGTAAGATCTAGGGCTGGGCAATATGTAAAAAATATTTTATCGATAATCGCCTTAAATATCGCGATATCCGATAATATCGTCTATTCGAGCCCCGCCCCTACCACACCGACATAGCCGACACGCACCGTAGAAGTGGATGTATTTCCTCAGCGACCAGCACGGATCAGCTCCAGGCATGACGAAGCGGATATCGTCCTCTTTTGGAAGACCAAACAAAGTAGTTTCGCTTTCACAACGAAACACACAGCGCCTTCACGACATGGCGGCGGCAACAATACTACAGCGAGAATAAAAGTTGCGCCTTCTTTCTTTGCGTGAACATTTGGGCGGCGTTATGCAAATCTTCCCACATAGTGAGGTAGATATGTGGGGGCGTGTTAGAATGAGCCGTTTTAGGTAGGCGTGGTTGACTCTTAACTTTTATAAAGAATATCTCTTTGGTTTTGAGACTTTAGTCTTTGCAACTTTACAGATCTTCTTTATGCACCAAGAGCTTGTAACTCTCCAAAGAGAAAGGAAAAAATGAAATCGCACCATATGACCCCTTTAAAAACAAATTGGTTCCTTCTGCATGACCAAAAACGGAAAGGTTGTTTTTTTCTTTCATGTTTTTAGAGCTCCAAGTTGTCCTTATAGGCCTCTTATAACGAAGCAAAAAAAAATGCTGCATTATTTATTTGGAAAAAATAAGTAATTACAAATGTTATTTGGTATTTTATTTTTATTTATTTTTTGATAATAAGCAGGCTGCGATGTCAAGCCATGCTAGAATTGACGTGTGCGCGTGCAAGGCGCTGGCGTGCACTTGAATTGCTTCCTTACATCAGTGAAAACAACTTAAAATACTCCGTCAATTATGGTAAATACATAAACATAAATAATTTTATCTGCGTACACTCACATTAAAAACAAAACATTGTGTTTTTGTAAAATAAAGAAAACAGGTTCCGCTTTCTGCCATCTCATGTTTCCTTTTCCTTGAGCGTGTTTGTGAGGAGAGTGCACAAAAATAAATACAAACACAGCTTAGGATTGGACTTAGAATGTATTAAAATAAAATAAAAAAACATTATTAATAAGTAAAAATAAAAAGAATGGCTAGTTTTATAAAGAGTCGGCCTATTCAATTCCTGGCCTTAAGTAAATTAAGTGATTCCAGAATAGATGTTTTATTCCTTAATAATTAGCTACTAGCATAGGCTACAAAATATTTCATTCATGCTATTTCATGTGAATAAATATGTGCATGGTAACTACGGGACTATGTTAAATATATTTGTAATTTTTTTCTCGATATTAGCGTTTGTAACTGACTTTTATTATCGACATCGCAATACTTGCAAGACATCGTCGATATACGATAATATCGTCAAAACGCCCAGCCTTGGTAAGATCAATTATTTTAAATTGTAATAATATTTCACAAATTTTTATAAATAAATGCATCCTCGGTGAGTATATTCTTACAGACCTTTCTTATATGTTTGTACAATAAGATCATAGTTCTGTCTGTGTATTAGCATAAGCTGTGTTTCTGGCCAGCTGCATGTCTGTGATACAATGTTACATGTGATTACTTACTCTAAATACACTCTCTCTCTTTCTTTCTTTCTTTCTTTCTTTCTTTCATTCTTTCTTTCTTTCTTTCTTTCTTTCTTTCTTTCTTTCTCCATCCCTCTCCAGATGGTACTTTGGAAAGATCACACGCAGGGACTCCGAGCGCCTCCTCTTGATTCTGGAAAACAGGAGAGGAACATTCCTGGTCAGAGAGAGTGAGACAACCAAAGGTGAATTGAATGTGAACAGTAGAAACTCTGAACACGTTTTTTTATTCTATCTATTTATAAGTTGTGTTTTATTTTGTATTTTTATTTATTTATTTCTATTTGTTTATTTTATTTGTGTGTGTGTGTGTGTGTGTGTGTGTGCACAGGGAAAGTGCATATTAATAAACATGTTTCATCTTTTAGTCTTCCAAAATGTACAGAAATAGACAATTATTAAAATTAAAAAACAAAAAAAGGAGCATAGCAAAAACACAAAAATATACAGTTTACACAGAATATTAAATATATGAATCCATCCAAAGGCACATTTTATTTATTATTAATTTCATATTAAAATAATGTTTTAATATAAATATTAAAAAAAGAACTGTTAAATTATTATTAAGGTAAAAATAATTATTAAAATTATGTCCACATAAAACTAAAAGGAGCAAAAGCAAAAACACAAAAGTATGTCATACACAGTATGTTAAATATATTATTCCATCTAACACCATAAAAGCACAATAAAATATTTAATTAATTTTTAATTTATTATTAAAAATATGAAGAATTATTAAAATTGCATCCACGTATGTTAAATATATTATTCCATCTAACACCATAAAAGCACAATAAAATATTTAATTAATTTTTAATTTATTATTAAAAATATGAAGAATTATTAAAATTGCATCCACGTATGTTAAATATATTATTCCATCTAACACCATAAAAGCACAATAAAATACATTTATTTTTAATTTATTATTAAAACTATTAAGAATTATTAAAATTACATCTACAAAACACCATAAAAGCACAATAAAATATTTTAAGCTATTTATTGTTCATTTATTAATTATAATGAGAAGAATTATTAAAATTGTATCCAAAATACTAAAAGCAACAATAAAAAATATATATATATACGGCCTACAAGAGTATATTAAATATATGAATCCATCTAATACCATAAAATCACAATAAAATGTTTTTTTATTTATTATTTATTATTAAAAATAAAATGAATTTATTATCATTACTATAGACAATAAATTATTTATCATTTATATTGTTTATTCATTAAAAAATAATAAAACATATATTTTAACATTTTAATTTAGTTTTAATTCTGTTTACAGTTTCCAAGCAACATAGCAGCTTTGTGAATTAATATAAAAAAAAGTGACGTGACATGTGGCCAAGTATGGTCACCCATACTAGGAATTAGTGCTCTGCATTTAACCCATCCTTAGTGCACACACACAGCAGTGAACACACACACACCCGGAGCAGTGGGCAGCCATTTATGCTGCGGCGCCCGGGGAGCAGTTAGGGGTTCGGTGCCTTGCTCAAGGGCACCTCAGTCGTGGTATTGAAGGTGGGAGAGAGTGCTATACATTCACTTCCCCCACATACAATCCCTGCCGGTACAAGACTCGAACCTGCAACCTTTGGGTTACGAGTCCGACTCTCTAACCATTAGGCCACGACTTCCCCCTATAGAATATATACACTTTTTTACCATTCATCTGGTGTCACGGTGTTGATTCAGAGGCCAAACTCAAAGGTCTTTCCTGTAGCTCAGACATTAGAGCTTGGCACTCATAACGTCAGGGACTCAGGGTCATGAGTTCAACATCCCAGGGAATGCAAAAACTGATCAAATGTGGTTGTTGTTTTGTTTTTCTCAAATGCAAAAAATTCCAGTGCTGTTGGAACGCTGCTCAGCCAGTCAAATTCAGAGACCAGAGCTACTGTAATAAAGAAACGATTATTAAAGACAGTGATGACAAAGAACCAACACCAGTGTGGAGGAAACTGCTCGTGCTCATGCATGTGTCTACATTGAGGAAGTTGCATTTCAGGATTTCAGATCAGAACAAAGTGCACGTTCAATCAATTTCCCCTTTTCTGTTTGTCAGACGCAATCGTGCTCATACTCCCTGATCTCCTCCCTCTGCAAACCAGCTTTTCTCTCTCTCTCTTAACACTGTAAAGATCCACACTCCATATATGGCCTTTTACCTTCAGGTTCTACACAAACAATGTTCATTTGAGATGATATGTAAAGAGTGCAAATGGTTGCATACGACAGAATACGAAGGTCAGAGAAGTGCTTGAAGGGATGAAGAGCAAGTAGGTCAACTATAACCGTGAGCCATACCTCACAGCTCATCCCGTCAGCGAGAGGCTCGTGGAGAGACCGAGAGAGGCTGAAGGATAAGTCAAACCCCAAAGAGACGAGACTGAGAGAAAGACCGGGGTGGGAACGAGGGAGCAAGTGAATGAGCCATGTGTGACAACGCCCTCTACAGACCATTTCATTCAGTGTTTATTAACCCTGTAAAGCCTACTGTAATGCACATTTCTAAGACCTGAATCATCAACATGATCAAAACCTTGTTGAAAGGCCTGTTATACACAATCTACACAGTCATTTCAGTTTCTTTCTTCTGTTGAACACAAAAGAAGAACAGTTGATGGTAGCCATTGACTTCCATGGTATAGAAACAAATTGTATGCAAGTCAATGGCTACCAGAAAGAAAGAAAGAAATGCACCGAATGCATGTTTTTGCTCAGTTTAGTCGACCTCAAGGGGGGGAAAAAATGCTACAAAAGAGTAGAATCTGGCACCCATCACACCAATCTGACAGTTTCAAATCTAAAACCTGGGTAAATGTTTGTTAGTGCCGTCCATGTCATCCAGTTCACCTCTCAAATGTGTTCTTTGTGTCTTTCTAGGTGCCTACTGTCTTTCTGTCCTGGATTACGACAACGTCAAGGGCCTAAATGTCAAACATTACAAGATCAGGAAGCTGGACAGCGGGGGTTTTTACATCACGTCGCGCACACAGTTCAGTACTTTACAGCAGCTGGTCAACCACTACCGCCGTAAGTCACTTTCTCACAGACACCTCCTCCTTTCTGAATGTCTATGAAGGGAAGTGATACAGACTGTTATTTCTGGAAGTGGGAACTTGAGTTGTTGCAAAATAAGAAGACGGTTAAAACTATAAATAAAGCAATCGCATAAAGCAATTATATTACTTCTTATGCTGCTCTAGAGTGTTAAAAGGGCCTAAAACCATGTAAGATGTAAGATGAAATAAATATGGTATTATGGTATAAGTTATTTATAAGTTAGATGTTTATTTTTAGTATTAAAAATCCAAAAGAATGATCATTATAATTTTTTTCTTATTAGCATTATTATAATAATAATAATACATTAGGTACATACATTATTATGTTTTTATTATTATTGTTAATTTATAAAAAAAAATATATATATATTATTGTTGTTAAAGGCACAATATGTAAGATTTTTTAATTAAAATATCCAAAAACCACTAGAACGGTGTTATATATTTTGCTGACTTGTGTACTTACATTATCCCAGATGTTTCGAAGAATGTTTAAATAAGCAATTTTAACCTGTGACACGGAGCGTGTCCATAGTGTCATTGTGTCGCCTGCCAATGATGTCATAACCCCTCGATTTTCGGTTGTATTTTGTAGAAAACATGGAAACACCAAAGACGCTTTAATACGACCACACAGAGTAGCATAATAGCAGAACTTTCAAATGTGTCTAATATGATAAAACAGCGCTGCTTTACCCCACATACGCACGACTGGAAGGAGCAGAAGCAGTCAACTGTGGCATAATAAAAGCTCCGCTGCTTCCATTATAATGCATGATTTCTGCCCGAGTCCCGTCGGATTGCATCGGCTGTGGGGATGAAGACGACAACTCCCATGATTCCACACTCAGTCACGGTGTCATCAAACTACGCCTTTGTCTCTTTGTTTATTTTGAATACGCGCCCTCTAGTGGCGAAAATTACATATTGTGCCTTTAATGTTATTTAAAATAATATTTATAAGTATTATTAAATAATATATTCTGTTATTTAAGTTGAATAAGTATTATTTATCTATATATATATATCTATCTATATATATATATATATATATATATATATATATATATTATTCATAATAATTTTTATTTCAACTTTTTTCTTTTTTTATCTAGATAAATAGTCATTGTTAATTTTAATTCTGTTTATAGCTGCCAACAACAAAAGCATCTAATTTAGGGCATTAATATAGAATCAAAATGAGGCCATTTTCTAAAAAGAGATTTGAAAGTACTGTTGCATTAATATTATGTTGCATAAATATTTAACAGAAAAACATGAACACACTTCTTTCTGTACGTGTCCGTCACAGAGCACGCAGACGGCCTGTGTCACTGTCTGACTGACGTGTGTCCAGTGCTGAAGCCTCAGACTCAAGGCCTGGCACGGGACGCCTGGGAGATCCCACGGGACTCTCTGAGACTGGACATCAAGCTCGGCCAGGGCTGCTTCGGAGAGGTCTGGATGGGTAAGACTTCCTCTTTCAACTTCTTTCCACTGAAAACCGAAGCTATGTGAGATAAATATGAACAAAATACCACAGCTGTGTAATGATGGCAGCAAAGCGTTCACATAACAGACAATGATTTCAGTGTCTTTTTCCCATCAGGCACTTGGAACGGCACGACACGCGTGGCCATCAAGACTCTGAAGACTGGCACTATGTCTCCTGAGGCCTTCCTGCAGGAAGCACAGGTGATGAAGAAACTCCGGCATGAGAAGCTGGTGCAGCTTTACGCTGTCGTCTCAGAGGAGCCCATTTACATCGTCACTGAGTACATGGGACAAGGTCAGTACAGAGATCCAGTGAACCATACTGGGCTAAATATGTCCAAGAAACAAGAACTGGCAGTAAGATGTGTAAATAGAGCATTCAAATCTGGATATTATCAGCTTTTCTTGTGAGGTCTGCAAGTAAAAGTGTGACTGGAGATGTGAGGTGTGATTTCTGCTCTCACAGGAAGTCTGTTGGATTTCCTGAAGGGTGACATGGGAAAAATGCTGCGGTTGCCTCAGCTTGTGGATATGGCCTCTCAGGTACTTTCACACTGGCATTATGATATGGTATCTAGTAATGTAACTGCACAGAAAAATAAACTTTTAACAGTTTTGATACTTAAATAAAAAGTAATGGAAATTGGAAACATTATATTAGAAGATTTACATTAATGATCAAAAGTTTGGGGGCGGTATGATTAAAAAAATTTTTTTTTTGAAAGACATCTCATGCTCATCAAGGCGGCATTTATTTGATAAAAAAATACATTAAAAAAACTGTAATATTATTGCAATTTAAAATAACTGTTTTCTATTTGAATACATGTTAAAATGTAATTTATTCCTGTGATGCAAAGCTGAATATTCACCAGTCTTCAGTGTCACATGATCCTTCAGAAATCATTCTGATATGCTGATTTGCTGCTCAAGAAACATCACTGTCACCTTTGACCAATTTAATGCATCCTTGGTAATTAAAAGTATTCATACCTTGATGCATTTTCTTCATGACTCTTTGATGAATCGATAATTGAATTAGTGCTGTCAAACGATTAATCGCGATTAATCACATTCAAAATAAAAAATGTTTGTTTACATACTATGTGTACTGTGTTTATTTATTATGTATATATAAATACACACACATACAGTATATATTTTGAAAATATTTACGTGTACATACATTTATATATTTATATTGTTATATTTTATATTATATATAAATTTAATATATAAACATAGCATATTTTGTTATATATATAAATACATAGCATATATATATATATATATATGCATATGCATGTGCTTGTATTTATATATACATAATAAATATACACAGTACACGCTCATATATTATGTAAACAAAAACGTTTATTTTGGATGCGATTAATCGTGATTAATCGTTTGACAGCACTAAATTGAATGCATCCTTGGTGAATAAAAGTATTAAATATTATAAATTCTATTATATTTTGTAACTGAAGTTAAACTAAAACACATTTTCATGACTCAAAGACTGACTAAAATAAAACAAAAATAAATAAATAAATAAAAAACTATATAGCCCTGCATTGAAGGAGGAACTATATTTAGAGAGTTGAATATTGCAGACAGCATCACTAAAAACAGCACTGTGGCAGCAGTTTTTGCATGGCCACGTGCCACTGTCATTGTCTTCATAATGTATATAAATCTGTTTCTATTCTGTGGATACTCTGGAGTAATATATAATATATGTGCTGTCCTCAGATCGCCTCTGGAATGGCGTACGTGGAAAGAATGAACTATGTGCACAGGGACCTCAGGGCTGCCAACATCCTGGTGGGTGATAACCTGGTGTGTAAAGTGGCTGACTTTGGCCTTGCTCGACTCATAGAGGACAACGAATACACGGCCAGACAGGGTGAGCAGGAACACAGTGACTCTCTCTGCCTGCATGTGGTCGTTCTCCATTTTCTTTACATCTTGAGTTGTTTCCTGAGGCCGTAACGTCTCCGTCTCATTTTCAAGACCTAATGCTGTTGCCGTTTATGTGGTTCGACCTTAATTGAATCAGTTTAATCATGATGACAGGCCTCTCTTAAATTATTATTACAACAGGAGCCAAGTTTCCCATCAAGTGGACCGCGCCAGAGGCGGCGCTTTACGGCCGCTTCACCATCAAATCTGACGTGTGGTCGTTTGGGGTCTTACTGACGGAGCTGACGACCAAAGGCAGGGTGCCTTATCCAGGTACTACTGCTCTACGTGTTTACCAGTCAGTCGAGTATTAATCAAAGAGTCACTGGTTCACCTTCACATTCAAATGTACTTTATATATATATCACACACACACACATATATACTGTATATATATATATATATATATGTATATGCAATATAAAAAAGAGTGAAAAATTTAAGGGGGTCTGAATACTTTCCGTACCCACTGTAAATATATACATGTAAATATTTTTAAAATATATACTGTATGTGTGTATATTATATTATCAGTACACACACATATTGTGCAAACAAAAACTTTTATTTTGGATGCAATTAATCGCGATTAATCGTTTGATAGCATTAATATATACTGTATATGAACATTATAATTTTTTTTTCTAAATTTAATAATCAGTTTACAAGCATTCATTATTCTATACATTATTTTAAAACATTATTATTATTATTATTTTTAATTATTCACATTCAGTCCAGTGCAGGGTTTATCATCTCTAAAAAAAATGGAATATTTCAATATCAATCAGAATAATTGTAGAATAATTTAAATATTATAGAATATTATTATTATTATTTTCACTGAAAATTTATTAAACATTATTTAATAGAATAAATTATTCTATAACTTATGCAACAATAATCATATTTATATATGTATATCTGTGTATGTGTGTGTATCCTCAAAAAAAAAAAAGTTTATTTACCAATAATAATAATGAATTAATGTATTCCATCTTTTTTTAAAGAATGATAAATTCCATTCTAAAAAAGATGGAATAAATGAATGAATTATAATTATTTTAAAAAATTCACTCACAGGACATAATAATTAAAAATATATATATAAATTATTATTATTCACATTGAGTCCAATGCAGGGTTTTTATCTCTAACAAAAAATACTTATAAACTTACAAAAACATTACATTCAAATAATTTTCACTTATAATTATTCACACTAAATCCAACACATTGAGTTTAGACATTTCTATTGTTAAAAAAAGAAAGAAAAAAAATTTGGGGGGATATTTTTAGGCCATAATGTCAAATTGTAAAAAATATTCATTATTATTATTATTTCCAAATGATTCACATTAACTCCAATGCAGGGTTTTCATCTCTACAAATGTTTTAAAAATGTTTTTGAGGGTGTTTTTTATTTTATTTTTTATTTTTTATAACACACAAGCCACATTGCCCGTATTAAACAACATTTTAAAGAGCCCCCCTCCACAAAGGGCACATGAAAACATTTCCGGTTGTTCCTCCCTGCTGACAACTCACATCCTCTGCCTGGTTAAAATGTGCCATGCCACTTTCTGCACCACAATCTGACACCTGACCCACATCCACCCTGTTTCACGTCTGTCCTCCGCACAGGTATGGTGAACCGGGAGGTGCTGGACCAGGTGGAGCGTGGCTACAGGATGCCCTGTCCCGCCGAGTGCCCAGAATCCCTGCACGAGCTGATGCTGACCTGCTGGCGCAAGGAGCCCGAAGAGCGGCCCACCTTCGAATACCTCCAGAGCTTCCTGGAAGACTACTTCACCTCTACTGAACCACAGTACCAACCGGGCGAGAACCTCTAGAGATGCCGATCCAGTCAAGTGTGAGAAAGAGAAAGAGAGATCCTTTTCCTGACCAGAAAACAAACACGGAAAGTTTGTGGAATAACCCAAACAATACTGATCCACATGGAATGATATCCAATTCAGCCCGTTTTAAGCAACTTGCTGGGTTTTCATATGGTCTCAGTGTTACAGCATCGCCCTCTGTTATTGTAATCGCATGTTTTTCCACTTTCATCGCAGGTGAGCTTCAAACAGCAAGACAAGATGCATCTTTTCTGCATCATTCGCAAAGAAATCCACTAACAAATTTCTTCTTCGGCCGTGCAGCTTGCGGTTTCTGCTGATAATTGCTGCGAGGCTTTATTTCCGAAGCTCTGCGGATTGATCGCAAGCTGTTTTTCTTGACCTCGATGTACCACCACTTCTCTCCTAAACCCTTTTAGCGGATGCTCCAGATCTGTCATTCATCCTCCTCCCACAATCCCTCACTTCTATCCTCTCCCATCCCCCTTCAAACCCCCAAAGCATCAAGCTCCGTCAGCGCCGGTGTTTGTCATGAACCCTGCGACCCGTTCACAAGCTCAGATGGATGAGATTTGATCGGCAACATCAGATGTCAGCACCTCTGTGCATGTTGGGAGACATCTGTGATTGCAGCTCTCTCGTGACGAATGGACGTTCCCGTTAATGTCTTCCAATAGATATCCAGGGTCCGTATCTGAACATGGTATTTTATGCCTTTTAATGGTAGAAATGAGCTTTTTGTCCCACTATGTTTCTTTTGTATGAACCTGGATCAACTGGAATAAGAATGTGATTGGTTGAGCACTGGTCACATGATTGGAAACGTTCGGACTGAAATGATGGAAACAAAACATTCTTCCTTTTGATATGGACTCAATTAGAGAATCGTTCAGAATGTGGTTTCATTTGATACAGTTATTCTACTCTTCTAGTATTCAAAACAACTACTGATATATAGCATTGTTTTTTGTTTAAAGCAGATGTGACTGTATAGTCCTACTTTGTGTGCCAATACAAAGGAAAAAATGAATTTTTGTACTGTTTTATTATGTACAAAATGTATTTTTATTAATGTTGTTTTTTTTGTATCAAAGAGGATGAGCAGGCTTTGTAACTAGAATTTAAAGGAATAGTTCACTGAAACATTTTCTAACCCTCATGTTGTGTAAAACACAAACGGAGACGTTTAGCTGAATGTCCATGCTGCTCTTTTCCATATACAATACTTTTACATTTATTGCATGAGAAAAGCGTCCTCTAAATGTCTCTTTTTGTACTTTTTTATTTTTTATAACACACAAGCCACATTGCCCGTATTAAACAACATTTTAAAGAGCCCCCCTCCACAAAGGGCACATGAAAACATTTCCGGTTGTTCCTCCCTGCTGACAACTCACATCCTCTGCCTGGTTAAAATGTGCCATGCCACTTTCTGCACCACAATCTGACACCTGACCCACATCCACCCTGTTTCACGTCTGTCCTCCGCACAGGTATGGTGAACCGGGAGGTGCTGGACCAGGTGGAGCGTGGCTACAGGATGCCCTGTCCCGCCGAGTGCCCAGAATCCCTGCACGAGCTGATGCTGACCTGCTGGCGCAAGGAGCCCGAAGAGCGGCCCACCTTCGAATACCTCCAGAGCTTCCTGGAAGACTACTTCACCTCTACTGAACCACAGTACCAACCGGGCGAGAACCTCTAGAGATGCCGATCCAGTCAAGTGTGAGAAAGAGAAAGAGAGATCCTTTTCCTGACCAGAAAACAAACACGGAAAGTTTGTGGAATAACCCAAACAATACTGATCCACATGGAATGATATCCAATTCAGCCCGTTTTAAGCAACTTGCTGGGTTTTCATATGGTCTCAGTGTTACAGCATCGCCCTCTGTTATTGTAATCGCATGTTTTTCCACTTTCATCGCAGGTGAGCTTCAAACAGCAAGACAAGATGCATCTTTTCTGCATCATTCGCAAAGAAATCCACTAACAAATTTCTTCTTCGGCCGTGCAGCTTGCGGTTTCTGCTGATAATTGCTGCGAGGCTTTATTTCCGAAGCTCTGCGGATTGATCGCAAGCTGTTTTTCTTGACCTCGATGTACCACCACTTCTCTCCTAAACCCTTTTAGCGGATGCTCCAGATCTGTCATTCATCCTCCTCCCACAATCCCTCACTTCTATCCTCTCCCATCCCCCTTCAAACCCCCAAAGCATCAAGCTCCGTCAGCGCCGGTGTTTGTCATGAACCCTGCGACCCGTTCACAAGCTCAGATGGATGAGATTTGATCGGCAACATCAGATGTCAGCACCTCTGTGCATGTTGGGAGACATCTGTGATTGCAGCTCTCTCGTGACGAATGGACGTTCCCGTTAATGTCTTCCAATAGATATCCAGGGTCCGTATCTGAACATGGTATTTTATGCCTTTTAATGGTAGAAATGAGCTTTTTGTCCCACTATGTTTCTTTTGTATGAACCTGGATCAACTGGAATAAGAATGTGATTGGTTGAGCACTGGTCACATGATTGGAAACGTTCGGACTGAAATGATGGAAACAAAACATTCTTCCTTTTGATATGGACTCAATTAGAGAATCGTTCAGAATGTGGTTTCATTTGATACAGTTATTCTACTCTTCTAGTATTCAAAACAACTACTGATATATAGCATTGTTTTTTGTTTAAAGCAGATGTGACTGTATAGTCCTACTTTGTGTGCCAATACAAAGGAAAAAATGAATTTTTGTACTGTTTTATTATGTACAAAATGTATTTTTATTAATGTTGTTTTTTTTGTATCAAAGAGGATGAGCAGGCTTTGTAACTAGAATTTAAAGGAATAGTTCACTGAAACATTTTCTAACCCTCATGTTGTGTAAAACACAAACGGAGACGTTTAGCTGAATGTCCATGCTGCTCTTTTCCATATACAATACTTTTACATTTATTGCATGAGAAAAGCGTCCTCTAAATGTCTCTTTTTGTACCCCATGGCAAAAATAACAGCATAAATGTTTGGAACGGCATGAGGGTGAGTGAATTGTGACTCAATTTAAAAAATGTATTTTCTTCCTTAGTATTTTTGTCTTGTTTTCCTATTACAACTATCTTACCATTCATAAATCAAGTTGCATTTACTTTGCGAAGCAAAATTTTAAAAGACAGTCTTGTTTTCTGAAATCAAGTGACTGTTTAAAACAAGAAAAATGTCTGGCAACTTGTTTACCCTTAAAATCAAGTATTATTGTCAGATATTTTTTCTCATTTTAAGCATAAACTCACTTAATCTAGATAAATTTTTCAAGACTTTTTATGTTAAGTAATTGGCTTCTCAAGTTGATTTAAGATTGTTGAGAGAATTGTACTGGAAAACAAGACAAAAACACAGAGGAAGAAAATCTGAAAAATGAACTATTGCTTTTATCACTCATGAATATTGTTCAAGAGATGTTTGAACTGACTCCTCAAAGCTTGTTGAATGCTTGAATTTCAAACGTTTTATCTTTTTCAATAGTTTTGGCTTTTTTTGAGAAATTCTGACACGTGCACTCAAAGTTGCCAATATGTTATATGCAAAATAGCCATTGTTATATATATAATTGTGGGTAACAACCTCAATCAATCGCTACTGATTTAGAAAGCCATGAACCTTGTCTGTGAGGTGTTACGTGCTAGAAACCGATCTCGGGTCAGTTACTGAATGCCTAGTGATGGTTTGAGGTACCCGAATAAATAATATAATCACTGCTGAGACAATGTAGAATGAAATAGATTGGAGTTGTAGGGATGTCTGTACTGATACGATGAGGGTTGCATTGATCGTAAGGGTTTGGAAGTGTGAATAGTGGGGTAACATCAAGTCCTGACGAGTTGTTTAGAATGGCATGCAGCTGTAATCGCGGTACTTTAGCTGGTAGACATGTGACGCCTGTCGATATACTGTAAATACTTTCGTATGTAAATATTCTTTTCATATTTATTCATATTGCCTCGGTTTATGTTCAGCAGATCTTTGCTTGGTTCTCCCTGTAAGATCAGTGTTATAGATAGACGTTCGGTCCTGTGCAAAGCTGACCGCAAAAATATCATTGTTGCTGCACAAATCCAGTTTTCCTACAGCAACTGAATGCTTAGAGAAGCAGCCAATCACAAAACAGCATGCCATCATGCGATCGGATTCACAGATTCAATTCGCTGGCTTTATTTTTGACTTTTTATTTTACAGTAATAAACTCTTATTTACAGTAATAAACTCCCCTTTAAGAATCATTTCTTTAGGTGTGACTCGTGCACTAAAGTATTGTTTTATTATTTCTTTTTAACTTGCAATAAATCTGCTGTTGATTTTGACAGGTAGTTACTGCAAAGTTAAACTGCACTGTATGCATCGCTCTGATCGTACTGTGACTTAACGAGGATTTTTGATGATGGATGGACGATGGCATGTTCTTGGCCCGTGCTGTAGAACTAGAAAATTAAATTATGACAAGTAAAACGAATCAGATCTACAAGTAACCACAATATTAGTGCATCCCTGTCTAATGTATTCAAACTATGCAGTTGTTTTCAATGAGTTTCCTGTCTGTATTTTAACTACAGTTGCTCACAATCAGATTCCAGGTACTTGCTCCCAGTGTACAGTTCTGCAATGACTGGTTTCAAAATATGAAATAAAACTGAAATGAGAGTTGTACTTTAAAAATGTATATGACATGGTGTTATCTAGTTTTTTTTCCCGTCACAACTTGTTTTAAAAGAGTAGCTCATGAAAATGTGCTGAAAATGTACTCACCCTCAGGCCATCCAAGATGTAGATGAGTTTGTTTGTTCATGGAAACAGATTTGGAGAAATGTAGCAATCCATCACTTGCTCACTAATGGATGCTCTGCAGTGAATGGGTGCCGTCAGAATGAGAGTCCAAACAGCTGATAAAAACATCACAGTAATCCACACAACTCTCAGTTAACATCTTCTGAAGCAAAAACTGAGTTAGTAAGAAACAAATCCATAAGACATGTTTAACTTCAAACTGTTGCCTCCGTCCTCTATCCATAATATTGCTTTCTTCAGTGAAAAAGTCATCTCTTCTGAATCAGGAGAGAAATATACACTGATCAAGCACCGTTTACAAGTGAAAACAGTCCAGAACTAACACGTCAGTGGATTTTGATGTGAGAGGACAACAGGGGATGGACTTTTTCACTGGGGTTAGCATTATTATGGAGGGTGTTGTCTGCTGTTGTGTCCCCACCGATGTCAAACTCAAACTTACGGCCTAGCTGAACAAAAGAGGAGTCTGTGTCTAATGGACTGTTGTTTTTGATCTGTGAGCTCAATGCATATGCATAATCAGATATTATCCGACAGCTTTAACTACTTCAATAAATTAATATGATGATAATTCATGGTTTTAGTCGTTTCATCTTTACATTTTAAAATCTCTATCTACTGGTGTCTAGCGACACCTACTGTTAACGTAAACTGCAATATTTACGTTCGATTTAACCTGAAACTGTACAGGTTATCAGAGTAATCTTGCTTATGTGTTGTACTTGAGTTAGATATTACGTCTAACAGGATCAAGGAAACAACACTTTAGTCACCGTACACTTGTTTTATATAGCCTACATTGGTTGGTCTATCTTTTGATATTTTACTTTGAGCTTTTTAGAATGAAGAAACTTATTTTTTTGAAAAGTGTACTTGTTACTACAGACTGTGAATAAAGCTTTTGAGTGAGTCTATTTAAAAGTGAAAGTTGGTGTGCAGGTGCTAAAGATCTGTTGCCAAAATAACCTTTGCAAAAAACACATCCTGCTTCTCTAAAACTCTACAGCAGTGTCTGAAAATAATTTCGAAAGCTGTTTCGAAAGTCTTTGTGGGTCATAAACTGAAAGGATAGGCCTGCCCTGTCCTGCCCTGCCCTGTGGTAGTACATTTTGCTTCTATGCATTTACCCGGAAATGTTAGGCTACTTTTTTTTTTTTTCATTTCAAGCATCATAACAGAACAAAATAAGCTAACATAACCACAACTGTAAGTCATCACAGACTGAGACATTCATATAAATCATGAAACGTTAGGCTACTTAAGAATACGACTATGGAGAATGTTTATCTCGTAAATATTAATTACGTCACGATGACGTTATTCGAAACCCCTTAGCCCCAGAAGGGAAAATTTGCTAATAATTCCGTAATTATTATTAATTTTTTTTAATCAAATCTCAAGTAAACCGTTTTTATATTATTATTTTTTTTATTATGTTATTAGATCATATTAAATCAGTGTACAAATGCTGGATGAACACGTATGCAGTTAGTAAACAAAGAAAAAAAAACGCATTTGCAAAATAACGTTTCGTAGTAGAAAAAAAAATAAAAAATCGCCAACGCCTTTTAGCCAATCAAATGGTCGAACGTCGCTTTATTTAATCAATATTCATGAGACGTGCCTTCTGTCTAGAAGGATTCG
Organism: Sinocyclocheilus grahami; assembly: GCF_001515645.1. Lineage (NCBI taxonomy): Eukaryota > Metazoa > Chordata > Actinopteri > Cypriniformes > Cyprinidae > Sinocyclocheilus > Sinocyclocheilus grahami. The sequence goes on along the minus strand of NW_015505307.1, from coordinate 338,150 downwards.
AAATGCCCGGACTGACGAGCCGCCGCAGGTGAGTCTAAACCGCAGAGAGAAACAAGCAGGTACAACTGGTTTGAAAGGATCCTAAACTGGCTTACAAGGTAATTATTCATTTGATTAACTTGAATCACAGAGATTTGCTGTCAGTCGATTAATTACTAACACGGCAAATGTACTTTAGTGAGCGTTGCACAAGTTGAAGGAGACGGAAACAAGCTAACGTTAAAGTGAACTTGTGCTGATAAAGTTGCTACAGTTATGACATGGTTTCTACTTACTTGGATAGACTGATTAAGGTTTTATTATTAGTAGTGTTTTACACTTGGAACTGTTTTCACAAACCGGAGTCTTAAAAACATTAATGTAGGCTACCTATATATTTATATGTAGGCTAAATGTATGTTGCCATCAAATAAGAGTCACGTTTTCAGAATTTTGTCTCTCTAAAATGTATTTTTCTCAGGTCATAGATTAATGAGAAAATGTATCATGTTTTTACTTTGTTCTTTTGGACTTGTAGCCTACCTTATTTTTTAATGAATTGGTGCTTTGTGAATACCATGATATGTGAATATGCAATCATCATGTACCATGGTATGTATCAATTTACTATATCATAGTAGTGTCGTTCTTGCATATACATTAGAGTACCATATAAATAAATACCACTCTATTTATAGCACTTCTACAGCCATTTTTAGTAAGGAAGGGCTCTCTTCTTCCTTATGCTTTAAAGGGGTCATATGATGCTTTTTTTAAAGATCATTTTTGGTGTAACAGAATATGTTGACATGCTTTAATGTTCAAAAAACACATTCTTTTTCAAATACTGTACATTATTGTAGGTCCTCTATGCCCCGCCTCTCTCAAACGCGTGACAGACACAGTGATGAAGCTGGTATGTGTTTGCAGTACACAAGCCACGGTTAAGACAGCTCACTCCACTTTGATGTGACGCTGTCTCTCTCTCTCTCTCTCTCTCTCTCTCACACACACACACACACACAATGCGTAAAACTCTGCATTTGAACAGTCAATAGCAAATACTTAAACTAATAACAAAACAGTAGCTGATTCAGAAGCGCCAGATTGTCATAGCAAAGTCAGAATGACCTCCTCTCCTAGGTTCACGAAACTGTCGTCCATAAAATGCATTGCTGTTCTGTTGTAAGTGATCTTAAAGATTCCTAAATGCATCTACTTTCGGAAGGCCAAATAAAGTGCTTTTGTTTTCACCTAGAAACACACAGCGTCTCCCTGACATGCTGCTTCAACACTAACTGCTGGTTACTGAAACCACGCCTTCTTTCTTTGCGTGAACATTTGGGCGGCATTATGCAAATATTTCCACATAGTGAGGTAGATATGTGGGGGCGTGTTAGAACGAGCCGTTTTAAGGGGGCGTGGCAGAGTCTTAACTTTGATAAAGAATATCTCTTTGGGTTTGAGACTTTAGTCTTTGCAACTTCAGGGATCTTATCTATGCGCAATCAGCTTGTAACACTCCAAAGAGAAAGGAAAACTTGAAATCGCATCGTATGACCCCTTTAACTTTTTTTCTGTAATATTGCATGCCATTAGTATGATAGTTGTTCTGCTTAGTGTTGTTTTGTGGTTTGTGCTTTGCTTGCATTAGTTTAAGCACTCTTTTGCCTCTGTCTTTACTGTTAAAATCCCCGCCACACTGAGCCGGTTTCCTGCGATAAAGACCTTTGGGATGTTGCAGAAACTTGTTGGCACTGATGTGTGTGTAGTGTTGGGCAACTCAACGTTTCACGAAGCTGAAACTGATGACTGATAACCTTGTGAGTGCAGGGGGAAATTCTGCATGATGTAGATTTCTTACCCAAAACTCTGTCACGGGGGAAAAGGTACATCTTTGTACCTACTATAATCTTTGCATAGGCTGTGTGTATTGCTGTATTACAGTGACTGTTATCAAGATTGCATCATAGGCTGTTCTCTTTAAGTTTGTGTTATGATTTTATGAATTAACAGCATATCTCTGTGTGGTACGTGCTCCGTCCCATGTGAATTTGAAACTGAAACGCGTCTTATAGTCATGAATGGATTCAAATCTCACGAAACCTGTCAAGAACATGACCGGGTCATATTTCTCCTAAAGTTAAAACAAAGTAAAGTATTAGTTTTTGAAGAGGGTGTCTGACTGAAACGTGTATCTAATTAAGTTTCTTAATGTGTATATGACTGTGTGCAGGACTTTTTCCAATTTTGTATGACCCCAAAATAATATATTAAATACATTTTACCCCATATTGTCATCGTCTAAATGTGTAAAAAATTATCTAATTAAGTTTCTTAATGTGTATATGACTGTGTGCAGGACTTTTTCCAATTTTGTATGACCCCCGAAATAATATATTAAATACATTTTACCCCATATTGTCATCGTCTAAATGTGTAAAAAATGAAGCAAGCTATTAATGCAGTAAACAATAACAGTATTTGTTGTTCTTTCTTTATGCTGATCTGATATTCATAATAAAAGCTTAATTTTCTAAATACAATATAATAATCATATTTATTTATTGAAATAATTAACTTTGGATTTGGGGCTGAAATTGAGTTTCTCTCTGCTTTAGAGATTTCATATAGTTTTGTTTTGCAGCAAATGAAGCTACATAACAAGATCAGCAATTCAGTATGCATGTGCTTCATAACAAGGATACAGATTTGCACCTTCCTTGCGGAATCAATAAACCTGAATTTAACACCACCAAACCTGCAGAAGCACACAATAAATGTTGTTTTAAAAGTAGTGTTAGTGGTAGTTTAACTAGGGCAAATCTTACAAAATCCTGGCTAGATCACATTTCATGCACCAAAAAAAAATAAATAAAAAATTAAGCTTTCTTTCTTTTGCATTATTACATTATTTTATGTAATAATTCACCCTATGAAATCTAATTATTGTAATCCATCTGGACATTTCACATTTGAGATTTCTCATTATTTTTATTGGTGAATCTCAGTTTGTTTTTACTATATTACATTTATTTAAGGGCTAATACAAATATTTTTTTTTATTTAAATTGCTTTAAAAAAATATGTACTCATTAAAGACATCATAATATTAATGCATGATGTTAATGCAGTGAAATATAGCTTTGGCAGGTTTTGTGAGATCCATCCACTCGATCTGTGAGAGCTGTTAATATGTGTCATGACTGGCATGTTGTACGTCTCTCACATCTGTTCCACATATCACAGGCTTTTATGTGCAAACAACAGCAAAAGCGACATGCTGTCAACTGATTCATTTGAGCTCATTCAGGCAGTAGCCCTGCCATTTGTTAAGCATTAATGTGAACAAGACATGACTTTGATTGTTTCCAGGAAGTGATGTGTGAGAGATTATTGTCTGCGTTACATGCTGTGTGACCGTAAAATGTTCAGGAAGTGCTGCAACATTTGTTTGAAGCCTGCTTGAAGCAATTTTTGGCACACAGGGGGCTTATTATGGGGTTTGAACACGAAAACCACCTGAAGTCACGTGCTGTTTTTCCACACGACAAGAGTAACAAGACGTCACTTTAAAAAATGAGTTATTGAATTTACCTCTCTTTAGCAATGCATTTTACGTTACAATCAGTGTTTTCTTAAACTCTTAACATTAATGATGCTTCAGATCATGCAACATGTTGTTCTGCAAATTTGATGTTTATCATTTCAACACAGAGAAGTTGAACTGGGAACCAAGAAGGAAGCAATCTAAGTGCCATGTTACGTGACGTCATTAGATGAGGTAAAACAGGGAAATCATTAATTTAAACAAGGATGTCACATGAGCATAACATCATGCTTGTTCCCTTAGTATTGAGTCTGTCCTCATTAATACCATGTGTTTTGTTACAAGCCTGTTTTAAAGGAAGTGCTTGCAGTTGCTTAGTGCTCTGAGAATCAGACCTGAGATGCTATGAAGAGTGTATCATTTCACTTTAACTTTTGATTTAAGCATTTAAAGGTAAGAGAGTTTATTGATTTATATGCTACTAGAAATTCTAATGTGGTACTAGGTAAGTTGTTTAGGATGCTAAATTTAAACATGATTAAAATGCTTTCACTTTTCATGTGAAAAGTGAACTTTGCTTGTTTAACTTGCCTGGTTTTGCACTCGTCCTTCCACAAGTGAAGTATTTAATTGTATGTATCGAAGTGAACGAATGTCAAAAATGACTGAAGGCCAACATTTGTGCTTTGTAAGAATTCCTGTGTGCTCCAGAGAGTTTGTAATGACACTGACACTTTGCCTTTATGAAACCCACAAGAGTTGCAGCATAAGAATTAGCAATATATTCCACTCTGTTTTTTGTACAGCCTGAGGTCCGTGACTCACTTGGCGCGATGTTATACAGTAGTACCGGTGCGCACTTGCTTGTTTATTTGTTTGTTGTTGTAAACTAACCTAAATCTAGTTTTGTGACACATCAACTGCTGTCTCTTTATGTGACATCTGGGTTAGGATAGGGGTAACTTCACAATACAATGTTCTCTGTTGAAAAGTTGTGGAACTTGATTCCATGAGGCTCATTCAGGCAGAACAATATGCAATGCTTTTGTTCAGGCAATTCAATTTAAGTCTTTCGTTTTGTTGTAATTGTATTTTGTTTATTTAATGTTTGTTGTCTTGTGTGTACTTGTAGAATGTTTTATTTTATTATACAGGTGTGTGTATGTGTGTGTGTGTGTGTGTGTGTGTGTGTGTATATATATATA
>NW_015505307.1:318439-333206 GCF_001515645.1 Sinocyclocheilus grahami | reverse complement strand
GTGTTATAAATAAAATGCTGTATATCTGTGTATATATATATATATATATATATATATATATATATATATATATATATATATATACACAGTTGTACAGCATTTTATTTACAACGTACAGGTATACAGATGTGTGTGTGTATTTAATATATATTTAATATTAATGGAGATCAAAATTGGAGAACAATTTATAAACACTTGATTTTTATTAAATATTCCTAATCTTCATCGTTAAAATTTTTAAGGAATATTAGCCATGAGTTTTACAAAACAACCAAGGTGCTTCAGCAAAAACATTTATTTAGTTGAGAAATTTTTTGTTGTTGTTGTAAATTTGTTCTTTCTGCTGATGAGAGGCTTGGTCACTGCAGAGTAGGGGTTGAACGACTTCTGATTTTTTGAAGTCGACTTTTATGTGATGAAAGTCGAGTCGAAGTCGACTAGTCGCTGATGACGTCATTAATGAACAAATAAATCAGGAGCTTTGACAAACACCTTGTGCACAGCTATGGCATATGACACAGCGCTGCCCACATGGCTGTTGCTCCTATAACAGCTTTTTTTATCAGTTATTTTGTATTTGGGTCGTTATATTTCTCACATATTTCTGCTCCTTCTAAATCGGATACAGATAAAGTAGCACAGTAAAGATTTCATTAATATGAATGCATTAGTTAGAGCGATTGTGTGTGTGTGAATGAATTATACCTGGCAGCGTCTCTCTACTAGTAGTGAAGCTGTGGAAATTAGTTAAGAAATAAATGCTTGAACTTTTCCGTTTCTACGCTATTTTATTGAGAAATCACAGAACAGTGTTGACAATACATTTCCTCGCTGAATGATTCTGTGCGCGTGATGTACGCGTTACTGTCTGTAGCCTATGTGTGTGCGTTACAGTGCAGAAGCGCATTAGATTAGAACAGCGATTAACTTACCTGTACAATAAGCTATTTAAAACGTGCATTCTCCCGTTCAATTTCGAGCATCCAGTAATATAATCACACATGTCTTGTGGAGCGCTTTCAGAGTATGCATTTATTTGTCATTTGAACCGTTTGGAAACGGAGCGTAAATGTTGAAGTCCTTCAAAGATTTCTTATCATGTTGCGCCCTCTATAGGACCAGCAACTAGTCGACATCAAGCTTAAAGCATCATGGCAGAGCATTGAAGTTGATTAGTCGGTGCGACCCCTACTGAAGAGTGGGCATTTGAAGCAAAAACAGAATGGTCTGATATTAGCTTTGTGAAATTATGCTAAATAAAACTACTTTAAAAGCAGACTGGCTGAATGAGAGTGCAAATTCACTATCTGACAGCAGGTGGCACTCATGGAACAGCAGAAATATAGTGTTTCCTTGGTTACTGCTGTAAACAAAGCAGTGCTGCTTAGAAATACTATTTTAATAGGCATTATACAGAGGCAAGATGAAAATAAAATACCATCTAAACTTCTCTGGAGATAGTCAGGTTCCCCTCAGAGATGCATTCATATAAACTTCCACCCCCAACTGTATCGCAATTCGTTTAATATCTCAACCGACTTGAATTGTCACATTTTTAGCTGGCTCGGGGTGCGTCATTACATCCCTGCGTACATGTTGTCTTACATTGTAAGCTGTTCTCTAATTTTGATCTCCACTGCTGTTGTCACAATATTATATAGATCAGGGTTTTTTTAAAGGCACAATATGTAAGTTTTCGCCGTTAGAGGGCGCATTTTCAAAAGAAACAAAGGCGTAGTTTGATGACTTCGTGACTGAGTGTGGAATCATAGGAGTTGTCGTCTTTATACCCACAGCCGATGCAATCCGACGGGACTTGGGCAGCCGCAGAAATCATGTTCATGGATGAGCTAATGTATTAAAGATTTATTAACGTCGTAGTATGAAGCAGGGTGAGACTGAAAGCTGTCGAAGCGAAACGAGGCTGCTGAAGCAATTGCTAATGAGAGACGAGTGCGACACACGGCTCGAAAGCAGCGGAGCTTTTGTTATGCCACAGTCGACTGCTTCCGCTCCTTCCGGTCATGCGTATGTGGGGTAAAGCAGCGCTGTTTTATCATACTAGATACATTTGAAAGTTATGTTATAATGCTACTCTGTGCGGTCGCATGCATAACATATTAAAGCGTCTTTGGTGTTTCCATGTTCGGAAATCAAGGGTGTATGACGTCATTGGCAGGCGACACAATGACACTAGTTAAAATTGCTTATTTCTCTGGATTTAAACATTCTTTGAAACATTTGGGATAATGCAAGTACACAAGTCAAAAAATCTTGCATATTGTGCAGAAAGTCTTAAATTCCTAAAGCCATGGCATTAAATGTTGCATGCATTGCTAAAAATGAATATCTTTGTGTCAGTATTTTTGCCTTGTTTTCCTATACAAATATCTAAACGTCTTTAAATCAAGATATATTTCTTGAGATGCAAACTGAACATATGAACTCTTGCTTTATGAGAAACTGATCAAAAGTAAGTTAGTTTATGCTTAAAATTAGGGATGGGTGATATGGCAAAGATATAATATGTTTTTTTTCAGGAAATTCATGATTTTATCACGATTCTTTCTCATGATGGTTTTACTATATTTTTTTTAAGTTTTCACATTACAAATACACATAATATACAAATAAAACAGTGTTTTATTTTTCAGGTACAGTAGGTTATTTAGCAGTAGCATTCAAGAAACTGAATGAACAAATAAATAACACTATATACACCTCACTGTAAAAAATAATTGATTCTTCTTAAAGCAACTGTATTAAAGTTCTTCATTCAAGAGCAGTGAGTGATTTTTCTCTGTTTTTTTATTAACATTAAAGTCCCTATGAAATAAAGTTTTTTGGGTGTTAGTATCAATATGTTAGTCTTAAGGTTATCTATGAGGCAGTGTGCTCCAAAACGGTGACAAAATTTGCATTTAGAAGATATAAGCATTCAAAGCTTTTAGTTTGTCACTTCTGCCAAAACGGCTTAACGTTTTTTTTGATGTCACATCGTACTTCATCTTCTGACCAATCAAACACGCTCTAGAAACCGAAGCGCCCGCCCCCTACACTATAAATGGACGCTGAAACTGCGGCTGAGAACGGTCGCTTGTTCACAGTGTAGTATTTCCTGTACAGTGAATGGCACGTAGTGTACAATGTAGGCAATAGGGAACGATTCAGACAGTGCAAATATGCTTTTGATTGGGGCAAATGAGGTCTGGTTTCACGTTGTGTCACGCGATCTGCGACAGCGCGCACAGTCTGATCCGAACTTTGACTCCGGTCTAGAGACGCGATCGCTTGGAGCGGATCATATGTGCGAGTCGGCATATTAAACACTTTTAAAACTACACCGCCTCAGCATAATTATGATCACTATTTTGTTTTACTATATGAGTTTCATATTGAATCTAGGGGGTAATCATGACTGCGGCTGTCAAATGCGGCTTTACCGAGCTCAACGGCTCTGACCCGTGCATATATAAACAAAACGCTATTGGCTAATTTAAAAAGAGGGCGGAGCTGCTCGATGTCCGCCCTGTCTTCCTGTTTCAGTTGAAATTACATTACCACATGGAATAATGCTGCATGTTTCAAGGCATTTCAGGGGACCATTAAAGTGATAGTTCACCCAAAAATGAAAATGCTGTCTTCATTTACTCACTCTCAATTACTTTTAAACCTGAATGAGTTTCTTTCTTCCGTTGAACATAAGTTATTTTGAAGAATGTGGGTAACCAAACAGTTGCTGGCGCCCCAGTTGTTCTCCTACTATCAAAGTCAATGGGAACAGCAACTGTTTGGTTACCCTCATTCTTCAAAATATCTTCTTTTGTGTTTAGCACAAGAAAGAAATGAATACAGGTTTGGGACAACATGAGAGTGAGTAAATAATGACAGAATTTTACATTTTTGGATGAACTATCCCTTTAATGACAAGCGGCAGCATGTTTAATACTGTTAGTTTGCTGTCACCTTTAAGAGCTGCACGTGTCTAATATACAGACATAGCTGTTTTTCTCTCAACTGTTTACTTACACTTTAGACAAAACCAGCTGTGTTTATTTGTAAACCTTGTGTGTTTTGACCGTATTTAGCGCAATCAGATGCGAAAAATAACTTAGTCCATTAATCAGGCTTGTTTAACAGGTTTTTTAGTGTGTGCCGTTTCAGGTGTACACGCTCAGAACAGCACGCAAACAAAATGTTTAACCAGCAAGGCTTTAAAGCACATGCAATAATGTACTTTTGTGATTGTGAATAAGTGCAGTGTCCCGTGAGTGTAACTCTACCGCTGAGTTAACATTTGATGTGAATGTATGTGGCGTTGTACAGTACATTGAGACTGAGACGCCAGAACTGTAACTAATAGAATGTGCGCTGTAGCACGATACTACGATATTGCTTCAAAAGCAGATTGTTGAGACATTTTAGTAATCCATGATCAAAAAACATCTTATCGCACACCCCTACTTAAAATGAAAATGAAAACTTGTTTCCCTTTAAATTAAGTTGATTTTTCTGAGCCAATTGGCAGATATTTGACCCTTTTTTGTCATAAATGCACTTTTTACATTCACATTTTTTTAAACTTTGAATTTGTTGCTAATATAAATTTTTTCTAATCCATAGGCATTTACGTTCAAAGAACATATGCTCCCGTTAATTTATTCCTTTAAGGTCACACATTTCTGGAGTTTTATTTTAGGTTTTGATGTCCTTAAGAATATATATATTTGCGGTATAAGTACCAAAAACCATCTCAATATATTTTTACAGCTCTTCTCTCAGGAGCTCTGCTGAGAACAGGTCGATTTTGGCCTGTCTAATTAATATTCATGAGCCTCTCTTCTGATTGGCCTGTTGTTTTCTGAGTGACGCACGGCCAGGCCAACCACAGGTAACTAGGGTCAGCCGACGTCACAGCGCTAGCTGGAGGCAGCAAAACAAAGGGGAAACTGGAGGCGGCCCATTCAAACCAGCACAGATTCGGCTACATAAGGAGCTTAAAATATCATCTAGTTGTGATGCTGGGTGCCAGAATTGACGTAATACAGCCTCAAATTAGTAATTTGATTGCATATCTGCTGCCACTGCTAGACAAAAATCCGACGACAGCTGTGGTTAAACGCGATAAAACGAGCAGACTGGACAGAAACGATCGTCAAAAATGCTGGCGTTTGCAGCGCACACTTCTTATCTGAAAAGGTTCAATTAAGTATTATCTTTTGTTGTTATGGGCGCGTCTACAGATTTCTTGCCATATGTCTGTTTCTTGCATCTCATGACTATGTCGTGTATGAAATAATGTCTGTGTGCATGTGTGTAAAACAACAAACTGACGATTTATATATAATCATTTGTAATTGTACGTATATATTGTTGTGATTAATTGTGGCTGAAACAATAATGTAGCTGTAGAAATAGTTGCCTGCTGAAATTGAAATGTATATACATCTTCATCATGACTAGATCGACACGGTGAGTTTGTCTTTACTATACACGTTAGATGTGATCACCTCATAGTAACAATCCTGTCAGATCATCCATCCTTTGAGGGAGAGTGTAACGTTACAGGTCGGCCGATCTGGTTTCGTGGTTAAAGTTAACCTTTTCGACATGTTTCCGTGTTGTTGTTGCTCAGCAATGGCATGGACGCGATGTTGTCTGGGGGTTTGGCAAAAGGAGAGTTGGACTGTGGGCAGTGCTCGGGGTGGTGACTGAAGGTGGTGACTGTGTAGTTCTGACGTCCACCTTTTTACGGCAGTCACAACAGTTTGTGAAAAATCACAGCTACTTTATGCAGGCTGTGTGCATTTTACTGTGGACTGACTGTTTTGAAACTTATATGGTAGTTAAATAGGCCCTAGACATCAGTTATCGGGAAAAAAGCCAGGAAATTTCAGTTTTGACAATATGGCACCTTTAAAGTTTCTTTACTTGGTCTTAAAAAGGTCTTTAGAAAATTTGCGGAAACCCTGTAGATGCTAGAGCCCGACCGATATATCGTTTAGCCGATATTATCGGCCGATATGAGCCTGTCGCCAATATATTGGTATCGGCGAATATGACACCGATATGACTTTTTTTTTTTTTGTTGTTGTTGTTTTTTTTAACAGAGCATATAACGCAGATAAAATGCTTGAAATGGTGTAATTACTTAGTTTGTCCAGCAGAGCGCGCTCCATTGTTTGCTACTGGCGACCTGGATGAAACGCTTTTAACGCTTAAGTCTATGGAAAACCATTGAAACTTTGAACAGCCATATCTCCGTAACAGCGTGGCGGATCCGCACCAAATTCGGGGGATCCCTTCAGCTCGAGGAACCCTCTCAAACGTGAATTGAGTGTACGTCTCGAGGCCCTCTTTCGAGTGAGACCACCCCCGCGTGGATGGCCCCCGGGGTTCAGGAGTTACGGGTGGTTAAACTCACGGTCCGGCGCCGAACGATCAAGCGATCCCGGGGCGGGCGTTCGAGAGGGCTCCTCGAGCTGAAGGGATCCCCCGAATTTGGTGGAGATCCGCCGGCGCATTCGTGAGATAGTGACACCAGCCAACACTTTCCCTTCAGTAAGGAGGCCTCTTGTTCAGGCAGCATTCAAGCGTTGTCTTATTCGACCGTAAGTGCCCTACGAAGTGGACTATACACAAAGAATATTGGCCGATATATCGGTATTGGCCTTTTTTTACTCCCTAATATCGATATCGGCCCCAAAGAACCCATATCGGTCGGGCTCTAGTTCTCATTACAGAAACACTACACTACATTAGCCTGTAATGTTTTAAAAATAATAATTAGAAGATCAATGTATCTCATTCATGCAGAGTGTAAGGGGCAAATAAATCATAAAAATGCATCAAAGTAATTGTAATATTTTTTTAACAGTTGTCTGTTTTCTGCTATTACATCAGCGCTCAATTTTATGGCCTTTCAATTCATATTCCTGTCTTTGAATTATTTTGGTTTATTGAAAATACAACTTTTCTCTTTCACTCCAGACCCTAAAGAAGAGAGCGAGGAGAGAGAAGTGGAGGAGAAACATCATGTCAGACCTGAAGGGAGTCGCTCGAAAACTACAAATAATTTTTTTAAGGAAAGAAGTGATCAATGCGGCAAAACATTTCACGGCCAGGCCAACCACAGGTAACTAGGGTCAGCCGACGTCACAGCGCTAGCTGGAGGCAGCAAAACAAAGGGGAAACTGGAGGCGGCCCATTCAAACCAGCACAGATTCGGCTACATAAGGAGCTTAAAATATCATCTAGTTGTGATGCTGGGTGCCAGAATTGACGTAATACAGCCTCAAATTAGTAATTTGATTGCATATCTGCTGCCACTGCTAGACAAAAATCCGACGACAGCTGTGGTTAAACGCGATAAAACGAGCAGACTGGACAGAAACGATCGTCAAAAATGCTGGCGTTTGCAGCGCACACTTCTTATCTGAAAAGGTTCAATAAAGTATTATCTTTTGTTGTTATGGGCGCGTCTACAGATTTCTTGCCATATGTCTGTTTCTTGCATCTCATGACTATGTCGTGTATGAAATAATGTCTGTGTGCATGTGTGTAAAACAACAAACTGACGATTTATATATAATCATTTGTAATTGTACGTATATATTGTTGTGATTAATTGTGGCTGAAACAATAATGTAGCTGTAGAAATAGTTGCCTGCTGAAATTGAAATGTATATACATCTTCATCATGACTAGATCGACACGGTGAGTTTGTCTTTACTATACACGTTAGATGTGATCACCTCATAGTAACAATCCTGTCAGATCATCCATCCTTTGAGGGAGAGTGTAACGTTACAGGTCGGCCGATCTGGTTTCGTGGTTAAAGTTAACCTTTTCGACATGTTTCCGTGTTGTTGTTGCTCAGCAATGGCATGGACGCGATGTTGTCTGGGGGTTTGGCAAAAGGAGAGTTGGACTGTGGGCAGTGCTCGGGGTGGTGACTGAAGGTGGTGACTGTGTAGTTCTGACGTCCACCTTTTTACGGCAGTCACAACAGTTTGTGAAAAATCACAGCTACTTTATGCAGGCTGTGTGCATTTTACTGTGGACTGACTGTTTTGAAACTTATATGGTAGTTAAATAGGCCCTAGACATCAGTTATCGGGAAAAAAGCCAGGAAATTTCAGTTTTGACAATATGGCACCTTTAAAGTTTCTTTACTTGGTCTTAAAAAGGTCTTTAGAAAATTTGCGGAAACCCTGTAGATGCTAGAGCCCGACCGATATATCGTTTAGCCGATATTATCGGCCGATATGAGCCTGTCGCCAATATATTGGTATCGGCGAATATGACACCGATATGACTTTTTTTTTTTTTGTTGTTGTTGTTTTTTTTAACAGAGCATATAACGCAGATAAAATGCTTGAAATGGTGTAATTACTTAGTTTGTCCAGCAGAGCGCGCTCCATTGTTTGCTACTGGCGACCTGGATGAAACGCTTTTAACGCTTAAGTCTATGGAAAACCATTGAAACTTTGAACAGCCATATCTCCGTAACAGCGTGGCGGATCCGCACCAAATTCGGGGGATCCCTTCAGCTCGAGGAACCCTCTCAAACGTGAATTGAGTGTACGTCTCGAGGCCCTCTTTCGAGTGAGACCACCCCCGCGTCGATAGCCCCCGGGGTTTGGGAGTTACGGGTGGTTAAATTCGCGGTCCGGCGACGACCGATCTAGCGATCCCGGGGGGCTACCGACGCGCAGAGGGTGGCGTTTGAGAGGGCTCCTCGAGCTGAAGGGGTCCCCCGAATAGGGATGGGCATATCGATCCTAAGTATCGATATATCGATACTGACGCGAGTATCGAAAGTATCGATACTCAAACTAAAAATATCGATACTAAGGTGTGTTTTATTTACCAGTGATTTCGTTTATTTAAAATAATAATAATAATGCGTACAAATGCATTGAATTGCACAAATAACCTTTGTTCGCAAGTAATTGTGTAGGATAGAATTATTTTCCTGCTCATCTGAACACACGCAAATGTTGCAAGACAGAACCAATCCATCAAAGAGAGCGTTCACTCACTTCTAAAAGTGCATTCAAACAGGGCTGCGTTTCCCAAAAGTATCATAAGAAAGCATTAAAGCTTTTGGGAACAGCAGCCCTGAACAATACTTATCAGAGAAGTGGTTATCATTACCCATTTTACTCTTAGTAATTTAATACATTTCATCATTTAAAAGTTTAGTTCAGAAGTATCGTATCGGTATCGATATCGACGATACTGCCTTGAAAAATATCGGTATCGTATCGAAAACAAAATAAGTGGTATCGCCCATCCCTACCCCCGAATTTGGTGGACATCCGCCGGTGCGATCGCGAGATAGTGACACCAGTCAACACTTTCACTTCAGTAAGGAGGTCTCTTGTTCAGTAGCGCAAATCCGTGACTGAATGTTCCAAAGTGCAATAAACTTCAACGGAATAAAGTTGAATGGAATTGAATTTAATTCAAGTTGAATAAACTTCAACTTTACTGTTCTCGGCCGATATATCGATTTTTTTTTTTTTACTCCCAAATATCGGTTTCGGCCCCAAAAAAACCATATTGGTCAGGCTGTAGTAGATACTTACATTTTCTATTATAAATGAACTGTTGCAGAAGTTTAGTCATGACCGAAAGCAATGCAGACCAATTAAATGCAGAAGAGAAGTCCTTCTCGATACAAATTATGACAGGATTTGTTTCATCAGTCTTCTTTTCTTTGTCACCTCTATGCTTTTGGATTTGTTTTGCATTGAAAATATATCCATTAATTTCCCCGGAACTTATCAGTACTAGTTCTAGTGAACTATCAGTTATACCGCACTGCAATATATCAGCCAGAACAAAGCTGTTTTTTTCTTTTATAATAATTTCTAAAGAAAAAAGGTGAGTGTTGCTTTTCACTTGCAGAACTGCTGTTGTGTTCTGCATGGTTGGCAAGTTGTTTTTAGTGCTAGGGTGTTTTGAGAGGCTGTTAGATCATATTTTCATGAAATTGTGGTTTATAGATATGACTCGGGTCCCTCCTTCAGTGTAAGCTTATAGGGTTTTTTGCCTGTTTTTTACCAGGTGGAAATTACATTTACATTTATGCAAAGCAGACACATAAGCGACTTGAAAATGAGAAATGTAAGTAGTAATTCTGATTACTGAGATATTTATCGCACAAATACTGGTTGAGTTACATGCCACAATTAATGTTCAGAGGTTGTTTAAATACCTTTTAGGTCAACCATTGAAACTAGGCATGCGCCGGTATGAGATTTTTACAGTATGATAACCTTAAGCAAAAATTTCACGGTATCACGGTATTGTCGTTACAACTCTAAAATGTGTTATTTTTAAATGACTGGGTAAAAAAAAGTTCCGCTGAACACAATATATTTTGTTTTTGAGCAACATACAGAATATTAGGAACAGTAGAATTTGTTTATTTTTTCTTTGATTTGTTTCCTAAAAAAAAGAAAAAGAAAGACTGACATCTTTATTTAACCTAAATCTGTAATTACAGTTATTTAATTTTAGTTATATAATTCATATACATATCATTTATATAATTTAGTTATATAATTTGATTTAATAACCCAATTTGAAGCAAAAACAGAATGTTCTGACTAGCTTTGTGAAATTATACTACATGCCTGAACAAAACAAACAGCAGAAGCTCTGAATGAGACGCAGATTCACTCTCTGACAGCAGGAGGCGCTCCTGGAACAGCGCTTCATTGGTTACCGCTGTAAACAAAGCAGCGCCTGGAACACTCCACTATTTTTGAAAATAGGCTAATTTTTCAACTCCCATTCAGCCGATCTCCCGGTCTGGCGGTTGCACTTTTAGCTGCAGCTTAGCATTGATCATTGAATCTGATTAGACCGTTAGTAGGGCTGCACGATTTGGAGAAAAAAAAATCTAATTGCGATTTTTCTGATCAAAAATGCGATTTTACTACTATTTCATAAAAGAGCTACAGGTTTGTTGTGGTGGTTTTAACAGAACCAAAGAAATGCCAAGCATTATCACAAACTATGCTACACTGTGCTACTGTTTATTTAAAACCTCTTAAACATTGTGGCCATTTTTTTAATAAAGTTGTCATGATGCAAACATCTGTCATGACAAATTAAGAAAATAACTACAGTATCTTAAAGTTAAATTAACAATTATATATAAAATCTTAACCTTGTAAGAACCCAAACACACTGTAAACAATTCTACATCAGTAAAACACTGACCATAACCTACATTAAGGTTGAAACAATGACCGCAAAAGTTTTTGCCATTTAATCCTCTGGGGTCTGATGGTGTTTTGGGGCCCTGGAGAAGTTTTGACATGCCTGGACATTTGTGTTTTTTCGATATCTTAAAAAAAAATGTAATGGCTAAAGTCTGATAGCACTGTATTCAGCACAAACTGGGCTACGGTAATTTGTGAGCAGCATGAAAGTACATGTTTGTGTTTTTGAGAAAATGTTTATGCATGGTTAGTGAAAAACTATTTTTTTTTAAGTCACTGAAATAAAGTCATAAAACACATACAGAACATTTGTTCACAAGACTTTTGAGAATGTGGTAGACTAGAGTTTTTGCTACAAAATGATGTGAAAACTGTCCTGTTCACTTATTTACAGAAAATAATATATTGATTTAACATTTGTAAAACATGTTTTGTGATAGAATGCCCTAATGCAAGGGGGTGACAATGGCCATGAATATTTAGTGATTCACACCTGAGAGACAAAGGGCCTCCCATAATGGGCCATCAATATGAATGCGACTGAACCGAGGCAGGTAAGAGCGTGCGAGGAGAGTAAAATAATGTGGGTTTTTGATTATTATTTGTATTTTATTTGCAATACAGTATAATAAAAATATACACCGTGAAGGTCAAGGACACATGATTGAACATACTCATCTGAACACTTGAGACTTGAACAGTAACACACCTTTGTGTCAAACATTAATTCATAGTGTTAACACTCGCACTACTTTTATATCTTGTGGTTTTATATGTTAAAACATTATCAACAAACATCCTGGCGTTGTGAGACATTTAGACAATGAAATATCACATATTTCAAAATGTTTCACTTGATTTCAAACATGTGGTCAGGAATTAGTAACTAGCAAAATGTGTACAAGTTATGTCACAATAACAACAACACCAGATGCAAGTAATCTTAGGCTACTCATCAGAGTGATATTCTCCACTGGATCTAGCTGTGCGACGCATTGCGTTGTGAGGTAAATTATGGGTTATTTCTCTCAGCGCGTCTTCCAGAAACAAAAAGTAGCTGGAATGAACTCTTCACGTTTGTTTATGCGGAGGCGATGTGGGTGTTTGCATGCGCGCGTGTCTTATGTGGATGTTTAGAATCTGAAAAACGCGATCGGTTTGTGGGCGTGACCGCATTAGATATAATGAGTTGAGACGGGAAAACTGGACATCATGTATGTTTCATACGGATTACTTTACCATTGATATGCAGGCTTACGCAGTTATTAATGCAGTCTAATGCAGTTATTAGAGAGAGAGAAAGATTAAGTGCGTGTGAATACCTGCGTCTATGCGTCTCTCAGCAGCAAGTTAAACTCCTTCATGAACCTCGCTACTGAGAAATGTCATGTAGCTTTTCAGCTGCGAAACTATTTTACTGATAAATTCGCGGTGCAGCACTGACAAGAATTTTCTGTTCACGTCTCCGCGTGTCTGCACTGTGTGTGCGCATCTGTGAGAGAGATTGGGAGAAAGAAAGCATGATTTCCGTAGCCTGCTTAAAAAAGGTGGAAGACATGGAAATAGTTTGTCATTTTTTCACCCTATTGTTTGTTATATTTATTTGCTCAATGTCTTGAGCAATACATAAATCCGGCCCTGTTAGACAGCAATCGGAAGTAATTACAAACACTCGATGGTGGTTTAAAGTGAGTTTTGAGTAAAAGCGGAATATAGATCTTATTTATTGTCTTGTGTAGCATGATGCTACAGTTTGCATGAATGGACACATAACACGTGCTTTCGGTCGTGTAACGTTAGTATGAAGTACATCTGCATATGATCGGAACTCCACGCAGCTCCCGCGCTACTCTATACTGGTGGTATTACAGTACCACGAGAGCTAAAGAGAGCAGACTGCTCCGTGCGCTTTCGATTCGCTCTCGCGGATGATCGATCTGCGCGGATGATCGAAAAGACACCTCTTTTAGTCGAACACACTGGCTAGTGCTGCAGGCTTATTGGCTCACTGACGCTGATGAGATGAACCCCTTGGGTATCGAAATTTGGTACCGAACGACGAGACGTTTTTCGATACTCGATGGTATCGAGGCAATTCGGCCGGTGCCTAAAAAGTATCAAACTCGATACCCAGCCCTACGTGTCTGTGAAGAGAGGTGACAGTGACCGAGACAGCGGAGAACGCACCCTGTTTATTTTTTTTATTTTTTTTACAATAACACATTTTGTTGTTATGACTATACACAAATAAAAGTAGACCCTTTGCAGTTTCAAATGATACCTTGTTCTTATCTGTACGATCAAAACTGACAAAGTATTTTAGTTCTTTTCGCGGTCATAAAGAAAATATGAGACAGACTGCCCCAGTGTGTGCCACTTTATAACGCTTGAGCAATAGAAGTTTGCTTGGATGTCAGTCGTGGTGATTGTGACTAATGGCGCTTTTCCACTACGTGGTACGACTCGGCTCGGTACGGCACGGCATGGTTCGGCTTGGCACGGTTTGCGTTTCCACTGCAGCTCAGTACCGCTTTAGAGTGGGCGGGATTATTCACATGTCGTTATAGTTGCGCCGCCTCTACTGCCGCGACTCCTAAAAAAACCATTTTCATTCCACATCGCCCCATCAAGCTCTTGCTGGACCCGCTCCTCTGCTATCAACGAGAGGAACGTCTGTTCTTCCGCAACAGACAACAAAACGTTTTGGTTGTTAAAAAAAGGTGCGCTCGTTCAAAACAGTTGCATTCTCTCCGGCCAATCCGTGATCAGCAGAGTTTACACGTCACGGTTTGGTAATGGAACGGTTCACTTGGAACTCCAACCGAAGTGGTACTAAAAAAAGTACCAGGTACTGTACCCAGTGGAAAACCCCCCAAAAGTGAACCGTACTATGCAGTGGAAAAGCGCCATAAGTGTGTTCATCGGTGGGCCTTTTGGCCATGCATTCATCATAGATTTGTCGAAATCCAAAATAATTCCAAACATATGCGGTGCTTTTTCGTTTAGGTACCAAGTCGTCTGCAGGACTTTGCTCTTCTGCAGACACACTGTTGGGAAGTTGAACTGCTGCTCCCGCTCGTGCTTATCTTTTCCAAATGGTGTTATTTGCTGCTTCAGTCAGCACGTGCAGTGTTAAAATGCCCCCTATTTGGCAGACTTTGCATCAAAGTAAAATGCTCATGAAGTCAAAAACTAAAAACTACGTAGATGCTTGTTACATATTTGATAGTCCTTCATCGAAATAATTGCAGCTCTTGTGATTTGAAAATCGCACCCTTTCAAATCGTGATTTCGGTTTGCAAACGATTAATTGTGCAGGCCTAACCGTTAGCATCTTGCTCAAAAATGACCAAAGAGTTTCTATATTTTTCCTATTTAAAACTTGACTCTTCTGTAGTTACATCGTGTACTAAGACCAACGGAAAATGAAAAGTTGCAATTTTCTAGGCTGATATGGCTAGGAACTATACTCTCATTCCGGCGTAATAATCAAGGAACTTTGCTGCCGTACCATGGGTGCAGCAGGC
>NW_015505307.1:306615-318013 GCF_001515645.1 Sinocyclocheilus grahami | reverse complement strand
AATGATCTATGCTAAGCTACAGCTAAAAGTGCTACCGCCAGACCCGGAGATCGGCTGAATGGATTCGAAAACGGTAAAACTCAATTGTTTAACTCTAGGGGAGTTGAAAAATGAGCCTATTTTCAAAAATAGTGGAGTGTTCCTTTAATATGAACTATACAGAGACGAGATGAAAAGAAAATACCATGTAAACTTTTCTGAAGACAGTCAGTTCCCCTCAGAAACACATTCATATAAACCCCCAAATCAATATTGAGGATTTTCTTCCAATAGTTCGTGCATCATGAACAGTGAGTGATCTGCCTGCTACAGTATTTTTCTCTGTGCGTCTGTCTTCAACGGCTCTGGCCTGTGTTAACATGCATTCACAGACTTCATATTTTCACATAAATTACATTTTGGAAAATGATTGCATTGCAATGCAGTTTGTGCAAGTCCAGAACAGAGACGAGCTGTAATAAGACAAAAAATGTCTGATTGCCGATCGCGTAAGTTCCAGGGGAAGCTCCTTAAGTTCGGCCATCCTACACACACATGACTGACCGCTCGCTCGCACCAACAGGAGGAGGGTCGTGTTAAACTCTACACTGCACTCAACCTGAGGGATTCCTGCACTTTCAGTCTTTGAGGAGACATGAAAATCAGTGCATACCGCAGGAACGGTATAATAGAAAATATTAGTGGTTTTGAAACCGTGAAATTTCCAAATCGCGGTATGCCTTGAAACCGGTAATCGGCCCATGCCTAAGTGAAACCCTCTTTTTGTTTGAAATTCCTCGGTAAACTCTCTCTCTTGTCTCTGCAGCTCATCTAGCAGGCTCCAGGCCTCTCCCGTCACAATGGCCAACGAGCCAGACTCTGTCAATCCCAGCCACGCTCTGTTTGACCGCTTTGTCCAGGCGCAGACGTGTAAAGAGACACAGCAGAACTTCATCGAACTCTGTCGCCATCTGAAGGTCGAGCCCAGGGACTACAAGCACTTCTACAGCAAACTGAAGGACAGACTCAACTACTGGAAAGCCAAAGACCTCTGGCAGAAGATCGACAAGAGAGCCGCCCATCCGGACTATGAACAGGGTCAGGCATGTCACCAAAACAAGGTACCATAAATTACCTGATAAATGAGATTTCTATCTATAAAGTTGTTTAACGCTGGGAAATGTAACCAGTCTGTATGTACTGAATGCAATCTCTCTCTTTCTCTGTGTTAGTGTTTAGTGTTGGGTGCGGGTCCATGTGGTCTCAGGACAGCGATTGAATTGGCTCTACTAGGCACTCAGGTAGTTGTACTGGACAAAAGAGTGTCTTTCATGAGGAATAATGTCCTGCACCTGTGGCCGTACACCATTCGAGACCTTCTCAACCTTGGTGCAAAGAAATTCTATGGCAGATTCTGCAGTGGATCCATTCATCACATAAGTGAGCATCTATATGTTTTGCTGTTTTTTGTTTTTTTTGTTACCAAATTAATTACAGTCAACATGAATGACATTCACAACCCAATTTTGCTTCCAAAATGCATTCAAAGACCTGAGGATCTGAGAAATAAAAGGTGTTTTTGAAAGTGTCTTATGCTCACCAAGGCTGCATTTATTTGTTAAAAAATACTGTCAAAACAGAAAGATTGTGAAATATTATTACAATTTCAAATAACTGTTTTCAATTTGAATATTTAGTAAAATTGTATTTATTCCTGGGATTAATCCCAGGATTCTTTGATAAAAAATGTTTTAAAGTTTAAAGAAAAATCTTTTTTAACATTATAAATGTCTTTACTGTCATTTTTGATCAATTTTATCGTTCCTTGTTGAAAAAAATCTTTCTGACCTCTAACTTTTTAATATTTGAGAGTATTTCTGAGTGAAATGTCATTCAACACACAAAACAATGTGTAGCAGGACTTAAATGTATCCAGATTTGATTGGATTGTGAAATGTTCAACTATGATATTGTTGGTTAATATATTTTCTGGCCTACGGGATATCAGATTTAAAGGCAGAGCAAGTTTGTACATTTGGATGAAAGATTATGAAAACAACATTTGTTTAGAATAGTGTGCACTAATGAATGGTGTACAATAGGACCAGGAATGTGTATTGAGTTGGTAAATATAGACAAATCATAGTTAAAGTGAAACTTCTTTTCTTATTGCTGAAAATGTGCATAACTTTAATTGAGGTGTACTGTAGTAATGAGATCTGTGTTTCTCTAGGTATCCGTCAGCTGCAGTTGATTCTGCTGAAACTGGCTCTGATTTTGGGGGTCGAGGTGCACACAGGTGTGACCTTTGAAGGTCTGCTTGAACCAGCAGGATCCACAGGTACAAACCAGCTTTAGTTGTTGTCACAGAAAGTGAAAAGATCTGTGGTCGTGTAGTTGAAAAATGACATTTGTTTTTTAACTTTTGGTCTCATCTCTTTCTCTTTCTCTCATTCTTTCTCTCAGGATGGAGGGCACAGGTGTCTCCTGGGTCCCACACAGCTGCTGCTTTTGAGTTTGATGTTTTTATTTCAGCTGGAGGAGGAAGATATGTGCCTGATGGTAAATAAAAAATTTACACAGATGAGCGGATTCCATGAAATTTACTTTGTCACTTTGTACTAAAAGCTTTAAATATTTAATTTTATTATGAAATTGAATTTTATCTTTAAAATTATAAATTTTTTATGTTGTAAAAACCCTCCTTATCCAAGCCACTTTGTACTATTTATTTATTTATTTATTTATAAGGTGAGTTTATACAATAAATTATTTTATTTTGTAGAACAAAAAAAATTTTTTTTTTTTAAATAAAAATAGTTTTTTGTTCTAAAAACACTCCTTATCCAAGTCACTTTGTACTAAATACTTTTATTTAGCACAAAGTGACTTGGATAATCTTTTATTTTATTATTAAATTAAATGCATTTAAATATTTTATTTATTTATTTTTTACGTTTTTATTTTATTGACCCTTTCCCACTGTTGTTGTTCCCCGTGTGTCTTCAGGTTTTAAGATAAAGGAGCTCAGGGGAAAGTTGGCCATCGGTATCACTGCAAACTTCGTAAACCGCCGCACTAAACAAGAGGCTCAGGTGCAGGAGATCAGCGGTGTGGCACGAATATACAACCAGAAATTCTTCCAAGAGCTCCACTCTGAGATCGGTACAGACTCACAGTTACTTCATCTCACTGAGAATATACCATCAACTGTTTTCATTCAAAAATAAATCATTTTTTCCTTCTTGTTCAATTTAGCTGTCTCCAAAATATAGTTCTAAGTAAACCTACACACATCTTCATCTCTGCCCTGTCATTTGTTATGTTTTCCAGGCGTTGATCTAGAGAATATTGTCTACTACAAAGATGATACTCACTATTTTGTGATGACTGCTAAAAAGGGGAGCTTATTAAAAAAAGGAGTGATAAAGCAGGTACAACACAGTGAAACATGTTCAAAGAGCTGAGGCTTTGAGAATATCTTATATAAAGGCTGAACAGAGCCTAGAAATGCTTGGAAAAGAGGCCATGCTTTTATCAGCAGAGGTGATACTTCAGGCGTGTTTCCAGCTCGCATTTACACTTACAAACGCATTTATCAATCTTCACAGCTATGCTTGTCCTCTTTTGTCACTGTATTCTCACTGGAATAGCTGCAGACAGTTGCTATTTGCATTCGCTTAGAAATGCAACCTGTATATTTAGTTCAGGTGGAGTACAAAAGGAATAAATAACAACAGTAATATTGTGAAATATTATTACAAGTTAAAGTAGCTGTTTTCTATTTGAATTTATTGTAAAATGTCATTTATTCCTGTGATCAAAGCTGAATTTTCAGCATCATTACTCCAGTCTTCAGTGTCACAGGATTAACATTAAGCCATTCTTGTTTCTTGTTCTCAGGACTTTCCTGATGTCAATCAGCTGCTCGCACCAGCAAACGTCAACCAGGAGGCCCTGCAGGAGTACGCATACGACGCCGCTAACTTCTCCACAGATCACATGCTGCCGGACCTGGAGTTCGCCAAGAACCACGTGGGCCGTCCGGACGTGGCCGTGTTTGACTTCACCTGCATGCACAGGGCAGAGAATGCCTCTCTTGTGAAGGAGAGGAAGGGGAAGAGACTGCTCGTCGCGTTGGTGGGAGACTCTCTAGTAGAGGTGGGTTATGAGTATAGTGTACGAATAAACGGGGCAGCCGATTAGACTGATAATGTAGGTAAATACTATCAGGACTTATTTTTCAATCTGAGCTTTCAAAAGTACTACAGTGTCTTTTTTTGTACATTGTAATGTGTGATCATTCTATATCAAATTAGAATTTTATTGTAAACACTGTTTAAACAGTACAACGGGGAAACAGTGAATTGGCCATCAAAAATAAATAGAAATCGGCCATATTTTTATTTATTTGTTGGTTTCATTTTTATTTTATTTTATTTTTCTGCAGCCGTTTTGGCCTCTGGGCACTGGCATTGCTCGAGGTTTCCTGGCTGCGTTTGACACGGCGTGGATGGTCAGGAATTGGGGAAAAGGTGTGCTACCCCTGGAGTTGTTGGCGGAGAGGTACAGTTTACCATTTTCACACTGTTTATAACACAAACAAATTCTATTTCAAATAAATGCTGTTTTTTTTTTTTTCTCCATCTTTTCTATTTATCAAATTATCCTGAAAAAAAGGCATTACGGTTTCCACACATATGAAGCAGCACAAATGTTTTCAGCATTGATAATAATCAGAAATGTTTCTTGGGCAGCAAATCAGCATATTAGAATGATTTCGGAAGGATCATGTGACACTGAAGACTGGAGTAATGATGCTAAAAATTCAGCTTTGCATCACAGAAATAAATTTGAAAAATGTATTTTAATTTGTAATAATATTTTACATTTATTAATGTTTTTACTGTATTTTTAGTAATAAATGCAGCCTTGGTAAGCAAAGTACTTATTTTAAAAAACATTAAAATCTTAGCTACACTGAACTTACGAACTGTATGTATCGATATAAAACAATATAAAATGCATACATGATGCAGCAGTGCGTTATGCTGTGTATATCTTTTACAGGGAGAGCATGTATCAGTTACTCTCTCAAACGACTCCAGAAAACACCAGCAAGAACTACGCATCCTACAGCATCGATCCATCCACACGTTACCCGAACGTCAGCCTGTCCTGTATCAAACCCACACAGGTCAAACACAAAGTCCTAGACGCACACTTACACACACACACACATGCAAAAGCTGCCTGATGTAACTAGCAATGGAAGTGTTTTTTTTATCATCATAGTTTGTAATAATATTTTACATTTATTAATGTTTTTACTGTATTTTTAGTAATAAATGCAGCCTTGGTAAGCAAAGTACTTATTTTAAAAAACATTAAAATCTTAGCTACACTGAACTTACGAACTGTATGTATCGATATAAAACAATATAAAATGCATACATGATGCAGCAGTGCGTTATGCTGTGTATATCTTTTACAGGGAGAGCATGTATCAGTTACTCTCTCAAACGACTCCAGAAAACACCAGCAAGAACTACGCATCCTACAGCATCGATCCATCCACACGTTACCCGAACGTCAGCCTGTCCTGTATCAAACCCACACAGGTCAAACACAAAGTCCTAGATGCACACTTACACACACACACATGCAAAAGCTGCCTGATGTAACTAGCAATGGAAGTGTTTTTTTTATCATCATAGAGGACTTTTATTTAAGACTGTTTGTGTTCAATTTAAAGGTCAAGCGTCTGTATGACACAGAGGATTGTAAAGCCAAGAAACAGATGAAACCCATCATAATAATTAAACCTAAAAAAGGTAAATGCCATACAACAGTTACTGTATCTATGTATCTATATAATATGGTATCACATATATATATATATATATATATATATATATATATAAGGTATCACTTTAACTTCTAAAACACTGAATGTGTTTAGCATTTTAATTTTGTTTAACCATAAGCCATAAGTTTGTTGAAAAAGAGCAAAAAACGCCTTCAACAATTAAAAAGTGTGGTTGTTTACAATAATATGCAACATTTGTTAATGTATGTTAATATATTAACATTATCTAGCTGTTAACATCTCAAAAATGTGTTTGTGTTTCATGGCCTTTTAAAGAGCCTGTTATTGTTACATGCAAATGAGTCTACTGGTCTATATAGTATACATATATATATATATATATATATATAAGGTATCACTTTAACTTCTAAAACACTGAATGTGTTTAGCATTTTAATTTGTTTGTTTGTTTAACCATAAGTTTGTTGAAAAAGAGCAAAAAACGCCTTCAACAATTAAAAAGTGTGGTTGTTTACAATAATATGCAACATTTGTTAATGTATGTTAATATATTAACATTATCTAGCTGTTAACATCTCAAAAATGTGTTTGTGTTTCATGGCCTTTTAAAGAGCCTGTTATTGTTACATGCAAATGAGTCTACTGGTCTATATAGTATGAAAATGCAGAGAAACACAGAGTTTACAGTGAAATGATGAACTGAATTTGTGTTTAGAATCTCTCAGGCGTCTGGAGGATCTGCTGTCCTGGTGTCAGAAGAGCACAGCGGGGTACAAACATGTGAAGGTGAAAGACCTGAGTGAGTCCTGGAGGTCCGGCATGGCTCTCTGCGCTCTCATCCACAACTTCAGACCTGAACTCATGTAAGATCACCTTAACCAACAGCGAACACGAATATTAGTAACTCTTAAACATGCAGAGCTCAGTTTTGTTGTGAAAAGTTCTTGCTAGATACACTACAGCTCAAAAGTTGGAGGACAATAAGATTGTTTTCATAGAAATTAATACTTTTATTCAAGGATGTATTAAATTGATCAAAAGTCACAGTAAAGACAATTATGATGTTATAAAATATTTATATTTTTTAAAAAATCTGTTAATCGAATCCTGATCCTTGAATGGAAGCTTGTTTCCACAACTGAATAAAAATAAAAAAAGGTAATTGTAACTTTTTATCTCACAATTCTGACAGTTTTTCTCAAAATTGCAAGATGTACATTTGCAGTTGCATGATATAAAGTCAGAATTGTGTGATGTAAATTCGCAGTTACGAGGGAAAAAAGTCATAATTGTGAGATAAAAGTCGCCTTTTTAAAAAATTGTATTCAGTGGCGGTTATGGGCTTCCTTAGTTTTCATTACTGGAGTAATGATGCTGAAAATTCAGATTTACCATCACAGGAATAAATGTAAAATATATTCAAATAGAAAACATTTCGATTTGTAATAAGATTTTACAATATTACTGTTTTTACTGTTTTTTTATCAAATGATGATTTCAGCGAGATGATAGATGGATGGATGGATGGATGGATGGATGGATATAGAAGGCTAGAGGGATAGATATAGATAGATATGGATGGCTGGATGGATGGATATAGATGGATGGATGGATAGATATAGATGGATGGATAGATAGATAGACTACACTGTAAATACATTTATAATGCATATTATTTGCATAGTTAAATGTATGCTATCCTCTCTTTCAGTGACTTGTCTAGTCTAGATGAATATAATATCACTGGGACCAATAAGTTGGCCTTTGACCTCATGGAGAGAGAGTTTGGCATTACTCCCGTCATGCGTGCCAGTGAAATGACCACCTGTGGGAAAATTGACCAGCTCTCTATGGTCGTCTACCTCACACAGATACGCAACGCTCTCACTGAGAAAGAGACCCCAGCAGGTAATGAGGGGCCATTTCTGGAGGCATTCATAACTTTGAAATGCATATTTAATGATGTCTGAAATATATACTAGTTGTTGCCTTTATTTACACTCTCAGAAAAAAATTGCGCAATCTGTCACTAGGGCAGTACAAAAGCCAAAATGTACGTCTTTGTACTCTTATTTACCCCTAAATCATACATATTAGTACCTTTTGAAGGGGTAATGTATGTGTAAATATGGGTGGTAGTACACTGCTGTTCACTACTGCTGGACGTTAAGTGCAGAAAGCATGGTCCTACCTTCATGTGTATAAATGTGATTGAACCAGAATTCCAGAGATCGCAAGCTGAAAAACATTGAAGGTGAGTGTTGTAAAATCACTGGGACCAATAAGTTGGCCTTTGACCTCATGGAGAGAGAGTTTGGCATTACTCCCGTCATGCGTGCCAGTGAAATGACCACCTGTGGGAAAATTGACCAGCTCTCTATGGTCGTCTACCTCACACAGATACGCAACGCTCTCACTGAGAAAGAGACCCCAGCAGGTAATGAGGGGCCATTTCTGGAGGCATTCATAACTTTGAAATGCATATTTAATGATGTCTGAAATATATACTAGTTGTTGCCTTTATTTACACTCTCAGAAAAAAATGGCGCAATCTGTCACTAGGGCAGTACAAAAGCCAAAATGTACATCTTTGTACTCTTATTTACCCCTAAATCATACATATTAGTACCTTTTGAAGGGGTAATGTATGTGTAAATATGGGTGGTAGTACACTGCTGTTCACTACTGTTGGTGTTGGTAAGATTTATTTATTTGATCAAAAATACAGTAAAAACAGTAATAAAGTGAAATATTATTACAATTTTAATTTAAAATCACTATTTTATTATCACTATTTAATTAATAGTGTTTTCTATTTCAATATATTTTAAAATCTAATTTATTCCTGTGATGCAAAGCTGAATTTTCAGCATCATTACTCCAGTCTTCAGTGTCACATGATCCTTCCGAAATCATTCTAATATGCTGATTTGCTGCTCAGGAATCATTTTTAATTATTATCAATGTTGAAAACAGTTGTACTGCTTCATATTTTTGTAAAAACTGTGATACCTATTTTTTGATGAATGGAAAGTTCAAAAGAACTGCATTTATTTGAAATGGAAATCTTTTGTAACATGAATAGCTTTACTGTCACTTTTGATCAATTTAATGCATCGTTGCTGAATAAAAATATAAATTTCTTAATAAAACATAAAAAAATCTTACTGACCCCAGACTTATGAACAGTAGTGTATGTTAACATGCTAATGGTTGTGACCAATATTGTCACGATTTCTCAACTGTGAATTTTCAACATGGTTTCAATGCATGATCTGTATGAAAATTCAAGTGTAAATAAAGGTCATTTTTTAGAGTATCTAAGAGAAACAAGTTGATGAATAGCTCATATAATTGCTATCAGTGCTGCTGTCTCTTTAAGACCCCTTCCCAGCATGCACTGCTGTGAATGGGCAGTATTCTGCTGTAGTCTGTAGTCTGACAGCAGCGGCTGCAGCAGCAAATGCACTCAGCCGGGGAGAAATCAGCTGCTTATGGGCGAATCGGTGGGAATGGATCTCAGTCCGGCCTCGACACGCACCACTCTATGAGACGGATTACAAAACGGCATCTGCAGAGGAGGAACCACAGCCGCTAGAGGGGCTTTAGGCAGCGGGATTGAGCGTTTAGTTGTTGAATGCTGTGTTTGGGAGGGGATCTCACACAGATGTGCTCCAGGTTGAGCTGTCACTCACGCAGGCTGTGGATGTGTGAATTCTGGGGAAGGGGGTGGGATCCAATACAGATCATCTCTAACACAACACTGCAAACCACATATTGAATGTGAAGTGTGACTGAATGTGTATTTGTTCCAGTTCCAAGGGTAGGAAGTTGTTTTATTATATTTTGTTATTTGTTGCTATGTATTGCTGAAGCGATCTAGTGAATTGCATCTAAAATGCACAGTTTTTGTAAGGTTGTTCTGGATTATGAAAGAGATTACAAATGACGCTTTTCTTGTTCAGTTATTCTTTGGTCGTTATAATGTTCAGGATTTGAATACATTTTAAGTATTTTTAATTTACGTTTAATTCACAATGTTTGTACTACATTTATTTTAAATGTAATTATTTATTTTTATTTTGTTTTAAAATTGTTAATTAAAAAAAATTTGAACTACTTTTTTTGTTTTTATTTTAAATGTATTTAGATATTTATTAACTATTTATATTATGTTATTGCTTTGAGTTGTTGAACAACAAAATCAGTACTTTTAAGATTTTTATTTTATTATCGTTTATTAGATTTATTTATTTGTATTTTTATATTTTTTATTTGTTTGTTTTTTATTTCATATATATATATATATATATTACTTTGAACAACATAAAATACAGTGCTTTTAGCATTTTGTTTTTATTAGCGTTTATTATTATTTTTATTTGTTTTTGTTTTCATTTAATAAGGTTTTGCTGCAAAATGAAAAGCTTAAATAATAGATCATGTTTTTTGGACCGGTTATGTGTAATGTTTTGTTTTTTTATTATTTTTGGTTTGAAAATTAAGCATTTTTCCTTTTACATAACATTTTCTTTCTTTGTTACATTAAGTTATTTTGTCATTTATACAATTGTACTTTGCTTTTAGCGCTGCGTGAGCCAACATGTATCTTCAGATATACACGTGGAAACCTTTCTGGAAGACTAATTTCTTCAGATCTATTTCCATTTATTTGTATCTCACTACTTTCACTCCTCTTGTCTTCCTCAGAGTGCTCCAACAGCCTCTCGCTCAACAACAAGACCCTCTCGCTGTCCAGAACCCGCTCGGCCGCCTTCTTCCTCAACACGCTTAAGCGCAACTCCCTCCAAAGACGCAAGGTACTCCAACACCTGCCTGTTATCATGTAAAATAACCCCCCTTATTGATGACATTGTAGCAGTAGTGCCTGTCCAAGATCATGTGTAGTGTGTTGGGTGAAATAGAGCATGTGCAATCTCTGTCGTAACGAACCACAGCATTGAGGAAAACACTAAACGCCCCCGTTACACACACAACTGTTGCCAAATCTAATTACTCCCATGCTGTCGCTACAATGAGGAAGTTAAACGAATGATAAAAGGATGAGACCAAAAGGATGCTACTGTTTGCTTTCTGTGCATTTGATAATGGTGAAATCAATGTTTATTTCTGTCGATCTGCTGTCGCCACATTACGTAACCTGAGCTGTAAATGAGATCATGTGACCTGTCTCTCAGGACCGACTGGCATCGGAGAAAGGACCAAGACAACAAAAGATGAAGGAGAAAGAAGAGGATAAGGATGTGAAAGAGGAAAAAGTAAGTGGTGAAATAAAGTTTCTCAATGAAATGGTGCAAGAGTGCTATTGCGATGCAGTTAACGTGTGTGTGTGTATGGAGATATATATGAATAGTAGGGATGCACCGATATGAAAATTTTGCCCGATACCGATTACTCTTTATTTTTGAAAGCCGATAACCGATATGTTGGCCGATAAATCTATATCCAAATTGTTATATACTTTTTGAGAGCCTGATTACAAAAAAGGTCTCATCATTAAAAGCCACATCCCAAACACTTCAACATAAGCAGCCTAGTTTGAACGGTGTACGTTTTAAAAATATTTTT
>NW_015505307.1:301916-302420 GCF_001515645.1 Sinocyclocheilus grahami | reverse complement strand
TTATTTATCGGCTTTAAGATATCGGCCAAATTTTCTTATCAGGCCGATACCGATAACAGAAAAAATTAGCATTTATCGGGCGATACCGATATGGGGGCCGATATATCGTGCATCCCTAATGAATAGTCAATTCTTGTAATGCATTGCTTCATATTCATTATATGCGCAGTAGGGCTAAGCCATAATTTGATAACGATAATTATCGCAATATAATTTCTAGAGCCCGACCGATATATCGTTTTGCCGATATGAGCCTGTCGCCGAAATATCGGTATCGGCGAATATGCCGCCGATATGAATAATTGTTTTACAGAACATATAATGCAGATGAAATGGTGTAATTACTTAGTTTGTCCAGCAGAGCGCGCTCCATTGTTTGCTACTGGCTACCTAGATGAAACGCTTTAAAGCTTAAGTCTATGGAAAACCACTGAAACCCTTCAGCTCGAGGAACCCTCTCGAATGCGAATCGAGTGTACATCTAGAGGCCCTCTTTCGAATGAG
>NW_015505307.1:300800-301337 GCF_001515645.1 Sinocyclocheilus grahami | reverse complement strand
TCCGATATCTCTGTATCGGCTAATATGCCACCGATATGAACATTTTTTTTACAGAACAGAAAATATAATGCAGATGAAATGGTGTAATTACTTAGTTTGTCCAGCAGAGCGCGCTCCATTGTTTGCTACTGGCTACCTAGATGAAACGCTTTAAAGCTTAAGTCTATGGAAAACCACTGAAACCCTTCAGCTCGAGGAACCCTCTCGAATGCGAATCGAGTGTACATCTAGAGGCCCTCTTTCGAATGAGACCACCTCCGCGTCGATAGCCCCCTGGGTTCGGGAGTTACGGATGGTTAAATTCGCGGTCCGGCGCCGACTGATCTAGCGATCCCGGGGGGCTACCGACGCACAGCAGGGGGCGTTTGAGAGGGCTCCTCGAGCTGAAGGGATCCCCCGAATTTGGGGGAGATCCGCCGGCGCGTTCGCGAGATAGTGACACCAGCCAACACTTTCACTTCAGTAAGGAGATCTCGTTCAGGCAGCAGCATTCAAGCGTCGTCTTATTCGACCGTAAGTGCCCTGCGAAGTGGACTT
>NW_015505307.1:294964-300717 GCF_001515645.1 Sinocyclocheilus grahami | reverse complement strand
TGATATGCCACACCTGTGAGGTGGATGGATTATCTCAGCAAAGGAGAAGTGCTCACTAACACAGATTTGTGAACAATATTTGAGAGAAATAGGCCTTTTGTGTACATAGAAAAAGTCTTAGATCTTTGAGTTCAGCTCATGAAAAATGGGGGCCAAAACAAAAGTGTTGCGTTTATAATTTTGTTGAGTACAGTCGAGTTTGTTTCTTTTTTTGACTGTGAAACAATGAGCGGGGTCAGTGTTGCCACCTCGTGGACAAACTAATTAGTGCAAAAAAGATTCACAGTGCATGTGTGATGTGCAGAGAACACACTGTTAGAAAAATCTATCTGCGCACATACAGTATGCATACTATGCTGATGATGATACATTTACTTAATGCACACTGTATACATACTCCAGTGTATAAAGACGGAAGTATATTTTGGACTTTAGGATCAGAGGGTTTGTTGAAGCAATAGTAATAGTGACGCTTCCTTTGGCAAACGTTACTGAAGTGAAGTGACATGTGGCCAAGTATGGTGACCCATACTCGGAATTAGTGCTCTGCATTTATCCTGCACACACACACCGTGAACACACACCCGGAGCAGTGGGCAGCCATTTTTTTGCTGCGGCACCCGGGGAGCAGGTGCCGGGGTTCGGTGCCTTGCTCTAGGGCACCTCAGTCGTGGTATTGAAGGTGGGAGAGAGCGCTGTACATTCACTCCCCCCACCTACAATCCCTGCCGGTACGAGACTTAGAGTTCGACTCTCTAACCATTAGGCCACGACTTCCCATAAAAAATAAAGAGACTCATTGGAGACTGAGATCCATTGGGAAGGGCGAGAGAGCCAAAAGGTACGCCCAACGTGGGGCTCTAACCCACGACCCTGAGATATTAC
Organism: Sinocyclocheilus grahami; assembly: GCF_001515645.1. Lineage (NCBI taxonomy): Eukaryota > Metazoa > Chordata > Actinopteri > Cypriniformes > Cyprinidae > Sinocyclocheilus > Sinocyclocheilus grahami. The sequence goes on along the minus strand of NW_015505307.1, from coordinate 299,832 downwards.
TAATTAGTTAATATGTGATGTATCTTGGCGACTCCCATATAATAGACGGATTGCTTCCCCTCACAGGTATATGACTGCACATCCCTCCCTGACTTCTTTCCTGAATTAGTGGTTTAAAAGCGGTTATTGGACGTATTGGGTCATCAGGGAGTGAGTAAAAGTTGTGTGGTTTGGTCTGTGTGTGTGTGTGTGTGTGTGTGTGTGTACATGAACCACTTGTATTCTCTCTCATTCACACAGCTTTTTTGTCCTTCATTTCCTGTTCCTCTAATGTGGTCGGAACTGTGTGAAGAGTGTTTCCTAAAATCAACCTGGTGGTCTCATGACTTTTGAGCTCCCTTAAAATATTTGCTTACTTATTGTTCCTCCACCTGTGCTGTTATGTTCAGTTTTTCATCCTGGTCTGTTTATAAGGGGAATTACAGAAACTGAAGTAATGGCAGGCATCAGGTGTGATGCAGGTGTGGGAATGTACGTCCTCTTGTGTAGCGAAACTTTTCCTGACGGATCACTTTAAGCTTAGAGTACACACACACATATCCAGTCGCTACATTCCACTCGGCATATCTCACTAAGGGCCCCAACTGCTTTTAATCATGTGGGTCACGAGGCGGCCCAGCTGCTTTAGGTTTAGGTGGGACAGCGGAGGGAGGAGGAGACCCTAAACTCTAATAGTGAACATATTTCTCTAGGCCCGGCCCTCTTCTCCATATGACTTCACCCTCCACTGAGACCATGCCTGAGCGCTGTCAAGAAAGGGAGAGTTTGCCTCAAACAGGTCTGTTTTTCACTCAGACCACTTTAAGTGTTGACGTAATGGACTCTTTAGGTCAATGAGGAATGATATTTAACTGTTATCATTAGAGCCCGACCGATATATAGTTTTGCCGATATTATCGGTCGATATGAGCCTGTCGCCGATATATCGGTATCGGCGATTATGCCGCCAATATGAACTTTTTTTTTACAGAACATATAACGCAGATAAAATGCTTAAAATGGTGTAATTACTTAGTTTGGCCAGCAGCCAGCAGAGCGCGCTCTATACTGGCTAACTGGCTACCTAGATGAAACGCTTTAAAGCTTAAGTCTATGGAAAACCACTGAAACCCTTCAGCTCGAGGCGAATGCGAAAATGCGAATCGAGTGTACATCTAGAGGCCCTCTTTCGAATGAGACCACCTCCGCGTCGATAGCCCCCTGGGTTCGGGAGTTACGGATGGTTAAATTCGCGGTCCGGCGCCGACTGATCTAGCGATCCCGGGGGGCTACCGACGCACAGCAGGTGGCGTTTGAGAGGGCTCTTCGAGCTGAAGGGATCCCCCGAATTTAGTGGAGATCCGCCGGCGCGTTCGCGAGATAGTAACACCAGTCAACACTTTCACTTCACTAAGGAGGTCTCTTGTTCAGGCAGCGTTCACGCGTTGTCTTATTCGACCGTAAGTGCCCTGCGAAGTGGACTTAATATGAAATTCCGCCATGATTCCAGTTCCAAGGGAACGTACACGTTACATTCAAAGGGCATTAAAGTGCGCGAGACGTTAATTTATTTTGAATTTATTTACAGCGGTAGGGTAGAGCGGGGCACAAAGTAACACTTTTTGACTTTCTCAGTTTGTGTAAATCCACATGGGGTTCAGAATATATATATATTTTTTTATCCACAGTAATTTTACACTTGTCTAGTACAAATATGTCGCTTTGTTTCATAATTACAGTGTATAAGTTTTTCTTTATTTACCCTCAAAAAATGAAAGTGAAATGTGACATCATGCCCCGTAGGTGGAACACTTTGTAACATCAGAGGGGCACGTTGTAACTTGACCATATGACAGCTTAAAATCTTATCTGATCGAATGAAAAAAATATACAAGACAAACTAAAATATTTTGTTAATAAAATAAATAAACAAATTATATATATATATTTATTTTTTATTTTTTTTATTATTATTATTTTTTTTAAATAAAATAATGACGTTTTTTAAGAATTAAAAATGGAGTTTGACAATGAACACATTGCAACCATGCTTGGGACGGCCCACATAAACGAGCAAAAATGCGCGAGCATTAAGCAGCGCTGTGAGATCCAGTGTGAAGCGCTTGAATTCAGGAATGAACACAAATGACTGTGATTTAAACTTGTTTAAAGCCAAACAGGAGAAACACTGTGCAACGAGACAGTCAGAAGGCTTTTCAATCTACAAATCAGCATCATTTACCATGGATTTACTGTAGTAACACTCACAGAAATGTGGGATATTCACACTGAATTTTATTAAAGGAGTAATGGTATATAATTGTAGTATGTATTTGTGATTAAGCTATAGCATGTGTGCATTTATATTGAATGTTTTTAGACTACTGTTTTTCATTCAAATAGGCTACCTAAAAACATAGTTATATTTTTACCATGGTATTGAGGTGCTATATGTGTGGTTTTAACTGTGTTTATCATGATTTAAATGTATGTTACCATGGGAGACCGATGCTTAATTTAAAAATAAATAAATAAAAACTTGGTCAGAATACATTTAACCATATAAAACTGAGGTTGCTACAATTTTTAGCGATCTTAACTGATTTTGATAATGAACAAAAATTTGCCTCTGCGTCCTAACTCAAGCTACTATCAAATGTGCATTAATTATTATTAATATTATAGACCAATTTCAGTGTTTGCAAACAGTGATGACGTTTTTTGTGGGCGGAGCATATCTGGTGGCAGAAAATTACAGTTTTAACATAGCAATCTATTCAAGCCATGGAATAAAAGAATAAGAAATTTAATTGAGTTTATATTTTTCTTGCAATTCCGAGATTATATCTCACAATTCTGGTAAGAAAAATCAACTCGTCATTCTTTCTTTTTAGTTTATAATCCCACACTTCTGGCTTTTTCCCCTCAGAATTGACAAACTCGCAATTGTTGACTTGAATAAAGTTATAAAGTGCAAACTAGGAGATATAAACGTGCATTAGCAAGAAAAAAAGTCAGAAGTGTGAGATAAAATAGGTAAATGTTATGTAAAATGTTATAGGTTTAAATAGTATTTCATGCATGTATTTCAATTGTAGGGCTAATACAATATGTGCTCTATATGAATATTATATAGACTTATTGTTTAAATCAAATTTATGCTTTAAAAGTAGGGTAATCATAGCAGGTTTCATTCATAGTCTGTCCATTTAAACGTCTGTGTTTAGCTTCAAATGGCGTCTTTGAGACAGTGTTATATAAAAATAATTTGCATTCCGATTCTGCATCCAAAGGCACAACAATACATTTTTTCTCTTATTCCATGGATTTTACCCGTTTCCCTCCACTTGTTCCCAGTGTTTTTCTGCCACCACTATGCGCGTGCAGCTGCAAGTGACGGAACTGTGACGTCTACTCCAAATTGGTCTTGCGTAATGCAGTTTATTTTATTATCTATCATGCACTTGTCTCTCTTCTGCTATCATAAGGACTGAAACATCTTGATGTTATGTAAATTATTACATAAGCTTTTAAAGCTGTTCATAACTTGTACAGTGTGGAATGCTGTTTTATTAGGTTCTAATTATTACAACACGTCTAATTACAATCAACCACCTATGCACACCTTCAATAATAGATCATCTTAAATGCTCCTGCTTGTGGGGCTTGTTCAATAATTTACCCCTTGTCTGAATAAAGCATGTACATCTATGTTACAGCCCTTGATATTAACAGTCCAGAACATGTTGTTGAATTTGATTTGTCTTCAGGGAGATTCTACTGTGAGCTGCACTCAGCAGCCGAAGAAGAGGAGTGTTGCAACCTATTCAACTGTATGACTTGAAGACAAACAAATTTAGTACTACTTATTTTAAACAAACATAATGCTAAAGAACAACTGAAGATGAGAATGCTCAGAAAGGCATAGTAAAGGAATAGATTTTAGACGGTCATGCATATTAACCAATAGAAAGCGGCTTGATATGAAATGTCTTTGTGAGCAATGCTTTATATGTCACTATACTATTGATAATAGTAAATCACTTAATTTCACTGTTTTATTCGATTTTTCGTATTTATTAATTTTCAGATTAATATACTTTACTAAATATTATGTCAAATAAGTATTATTTTACTTATGTAAAATAAGTCACATTTAATTTCAGAAATTATGCATGTGTTTGTAAAAAAAAAAAAAAAAGCAATTTCATGTAATTTTTTATTTTTATTTTACCTTTTTTTTAACCAGGAAATGTAAAAACTCTTGAGATTTAAAATCTCATGTACAAGAGGGTCCTGGCCAAGACAGGCAGCACATTTAGTTACACATAAAACAAAATAAATTTGTTTACATACACAGAAACATACACAAATCACTCAAAACATTTCAAATCAGGTGACTCTACAAATAGATCCTTTAAAATACATTTAAAATCATTTAGTGATACCAACTCTTTTAAGCATAACTTATCTTGTAGTTGATTCCAATCAAATGGAGTAGCATAACTAAATGCCCGTTGAGCCATATTAGTACGAACTTTAGGGATGCTTAACCCTCTGGTGCTCTTCGGTCTTTTGACCGAAAAATTCTGTATTGAATTTTTAAAAATCACAGCTTCATCAGAATGGTACGAAACTTGGTGACTCTTATGGCATTTGTAATGTGAACACACACAAAAATTGAGGGCATGAATCGAACAGACTAAGTCGTCGTAAAAAAATAGTCACACTTGTGGTCTTCGGTCAAAAATGACCGACCATAGGAAATGAATGGGAAATCGACAAAAACACAAAAATTCTCTGAATTTTTGAATTTTTCTCTGAACTTTCTCTGAAAAATTCTCTGAATTTTTGTGTGTACAATCTACAAATCTGACACAATACAGAAA